>NC_091741.1:77695562-77978062 GCF_043380555.1 Nothobranchius furzeri
TGGTAAGGCTTAAATTGGGACTAGTATGCTGCTAAAAAAAAAACGATATTGAACATCCCTAATATATCTAGAAATATTGTAAAGGCCTCCGCCTGTCCGTCCCGTGGGAGGGGGCTGGAGATCAGCACTGCTTCACCTGCAGCACCACGGACAGCTCCCGCTCCAGCTCTCTTAACCTACTGCACCACAGAGGCATACCAGAAACCAGATCCACCCATCCTCCCTCCTTGCAGCAGTTGACGCAGCTGAAACAGATTCCCCACTAATGGTACCTGGTGTGTGGCAGCCTTCAAAAGCCTACTTCTGCAAGAATCTGTGCTGATGGGTGCGGGGGAGGATGTGGCGGTGGATCAGAGGCTTCCTAAGTGATAGAACGCTCCAGGAAAGGGTGGGTTCAGTGCTATCCGAGTCGGTTGGGGTTGAAAATGGGATTCCGCAGGGCAGTGTGATCAGCCTTGTTTTTGTCAATGTCCTGATCAACAGTCTGTTTGGCTCCTTGGGTGGTGATGTGGGACGATCGCTGTTTGCGGATGATGGGGCCTTCTGGAAGCGAGGTCGACATCTTCGTTATGTTTTTCATAAGATGCAGGAGAGTTTGGACGGTGTGGTATCTTGGGCGAGACGCTGGGACCTGGCATTGTCCCCTACCAAGACTAAGTATATGGTTTTTGGTTTTAACCCTTTAAGCGCCAAAGAAGCAGAATTGTGACAAGCAGCAATGTTGGATATAATAAGCCACAGCAGCAGAAATTAGCCCTCATGCAGTTAATATGTTACACTGCGGGGTGGCAGACACCTGTAACTTCAATCCAAGCAGCATTTGTGGGTGTGTTACTATTGAAACTTTTGGAGTATTTAGAGCTTGAACCCTGCCCACCAGTCGCAGAGCCGCGGGGGTTGTCAGAGCGAGTGAGAGCGAGCGAGTGGTAGAGGGAAAAAACACAATGCCAAGAGGGATGTTCAGTACTGACGAAGCTCTTCGTGTAGTACTGGCAGATTCAAATTCGGAGGAAGAATATTTCCTTTCCGAGGATGATCAGTGGTCTTCTAGCGAGACGGGAAGCGTGGCTGCAGCGCGCAGCAACAGGGAGTCTGACGATGCAGTTACACAGGCAGCCCATCCAGCCCGTACCTTGTCCGATGCTCCGCGTCACCGTGTCCGTTGTCGGGGAAAGAGACGTGGCGGGGAGGCTCGGGCACCTCTTACCGGGTCTGATCCTTCGCTCCATCGTGTGTGTGTGTGTGCATGGGGGGGGCAGTGATCGGGCCGGTGAAATCTCCGCTGGTGATCAATTCAGCCCCGTGGGTGTAAACCGCGGGAATTGCAGCAAGAGGGGAAGGAACCACAGGGAAATAATCACTGCTAGCAGGGGTTGGCCCAACATAGCCTCAGTGACAATAATAATGATGATGGCTGGGTTAGTTTGGAAGAAGAGGAACAGTGTTCCAAGTGGATCACGCATTTTGATGAGCCAGTTGGATACTGTGGAGACAGGGATCTGTCAAATTCAGAACGCATTGATTTTTTTACAGTTTTTTTGGATGAGGAATTCTGGAGCCTCATCACAACTGAAACTAACCGATATGCTCACCAGTATTTAGAGAGGGAGGAACTGAAATCTAGCTCCAGATATAATGACTGGTATGATTTAACTGTCCCAGAGATGAAAGCGGTCATTGCCATTCAGTTCTGCATGGGGCTTGTGGAAAAGCCCGAGATTGAGGATTTTATATATATATATATATATATATATATATATATATATATATATATATATATATATATATATATATATATATATATATATATATATATAATAAACAAAATTTACCAAAGAAGGGATGAGTTAAATGTGTTCATGACACTGAAGCACCAAAAACAATGTTCTTGATTGATTTGCAGTAAACATAACAAAATGCCAATAAAGTAATAAATATTACACACACACACACACACACACACACACACACACACACACACACACACACACACACACACACACACATATATATATATATATATATATATATATATATATATATATATGTATATATATATGTATATATGTATATATATATACAAGTATATATATATATATATATATATACAAATATATATATATATATATATACAAATATATATATACATATATACATACATAGTCATATATGTCTACATAGGAATATGTATATATGTATCATAAACAATAACAACACTAAGAAAATAAGACTAAAACATAAAAAAAATCTGCAGATGTGATGCAGATTATGTGAGTGAATTTGTTCCTGTCACAACATTTGGCTCATAATGAAGATTTTTATAATTTACAATATTCCTCTATCTCTAACCAGATTTAAGCTACAAGCTCTTTAAATAGTGATATAAAAAAATGCATATTTTACTGAAAAAACTATTGCGCCTAAAGGGCTAAGTGGTAGGGACCTGAGGTGAGCATGCGGTTGGTGGGGTGGGACTTGGAACTTGGGCATGTGACTGGATGAGAGACTGATGTGGAGGGTGCATCTGTGGGGCTTGGTGACCAGGTGTGGCCATGTTCCAAATGTTATGAGATGTCTGGCTGGGTCGGACTGGGGGGCGGACAGAGCCACTTTGATGTTGGTTTATAAGGGGTATGAACAGGTCGGCCTTGGATTATGGGAGTTTCCTGTATGGTTCGGCTGCGCCTTTGACCCTGAAGCAGCTGGATGTGTTGCAGGCAGTGACTATGAGGGTGTGTACTGGGGCATTTTGGTCGTCCCTGGTGGCAGCCCTCCTTGTTGAAGCTGGGGACATCCCTTTGGAGTTTCGGAGGGTCAAGTTGGGGCTCCGTTACCTGCTGCGGGTTAAGGGCATGGGGGAGTCTGCCCCTTCGAAGGCGTTGTTGAGCCGACATTGGGAATTCGAGGGGTCGGATAGAGGATTTGGGGGTGGTTTCCCAGATCTTCTGAGGAGACGGGTGGAGGAGTTGGGCTTTCTCCAGTGGCCTGTGAGTTCTCATTTGGTATGGACTGAAGTTCCGCCCTGGTTATTGCCAGAACCTGAGGTTGATTTTTCCTTCTTGGGTCAAGGCCGGGCTGCTGGGAGGGCTGATGATTTTATGGGTTTTCTGGGGATGGTTTGGGGATCTTATTTGCAGTTGTTTACAGATGGCTCGAAGGACCCGGTGAGTGGTAGAGTGGGGGTTCTGGTTGGTAGGCGTAAGTGCAGAGATCTGGAGATGGTAAGGCACGCTCTTCTGAGGTGCGGCCGATACGAGGTGGAGCGGCAGTCTTTATTTGGGGCTTTGAGTGAATCAGGGGTGACTGTGTTCAGTCTGAGGACGTTACTGGAGGTGGAGGAGTGGCGCAGGGTCGAGGTTTTGCTACGTTTTCTGCGAGCGGTCGGAGTATATGATAGTGTTACGTCCCTTCCTGAAGGTCTAGGAGGATGAGGGGACTAACACAGGAAAATAGGCGACGAGAGTGTGTGTGGATAAATAACGAGGTGGTGAGAGTAAAACCAAAAGGATTTATTAAAAAAGGGGTGTCCTTGTCTGAACGACAAAATAGGGCTTAACGATAACGGTGATTAAACAAAGGTGGAAACTGAAAACATAAGCAATAACGGCTTATGAAAATGGCTTTCTGCCAAACGTAAACCACAACCACCTAACTGAAAATATACCCGGCTCAAAAGTCCAATGGGGACAAAAGCCACCAACCTAAGTAAACTGACGCTCTGTCAGATAAATCCTTCTAATGAGGATAATTAAGCCAAATCCCTATTGACAAACCCTTAGCAAATACCGTAAAAGTTAGCCGTAGCAGTGAGTGTAAACATAGCTCAGGAGAAATTCAGACTATTTTTGGATCTCCATAGAAACAACCATAAACAATACCGGAAAGATTTAGCCTTAGCAAGGAGTGTCAATGAGCTCGGGAGAATCACAGACTAATTCTGGATCTCCCGACTGTCTGCTTCGCTCCTCTTTTAAAGTCCTGGGAGCTGCTTCATCCCTGATTCAGATCAGCTGCGGTCTTCTCTGGCGTGCCTCTCTCCGAGGTCCTGAACTGGTGCTGGGGCGCTGGAGAGAGTGAGCAAGCCGTTTCTGGCGCTGTCCCTGGTGCTAAATCCTTGGCAGTGGGGACAACAGGCTCAGGTAGAGATGAGAAGATGGACCGAGGGGGTGAGGTTCGTCACAGACAGGATATAGCCAGGTTTGGATGTGGGCATAATGTTGCTGTGGCATCAATATGTCGCGAGGTGTCCAGCCTGCCTTATCCAATGAAGAAGAAGAATCTGTGCTGATGTTCCTGGCCACACTGTTGGGAAAACTTTAAAGAAAGAATATCTAAATGAATCAGAACTCAGCAGCAAAGGTAAACACTACACTCCCTGATCATGCTATTATCTCCTTGTTTCTCAGAAGCTTCCATCTAAGTAAAATCTACTTAGAACCATCTTCAACTGTAAAAGCTACATGTTCGGGGAACTTGATATAAGCAGTATAGATTCACAACTGGTAATTTTAGAAGGTTTTCTGGACCGGTGTGAACTCTCCTTCTGAAACTCATTGGCTCCTTAAAGAATGAGTATCGTAGGACTCAAACTTCCACGGTTTACTTCCATAGAAGTCAGTTTTCAGTTATAATATAAGCAACAAAACATCCCCAAAAAATTACTTTAACTTCAAATCCAGATAGATGAAAATTTGTGGTTCATTGCTGCTGCACTCTGTTAATTCCCAACTCAGAGATGAGTCAAAAAGGAGTAATTGTGTGAACAGAGTCCCCAACAGGGTGATTAAGAAAAACATTGCACACAAGCTAAGTTTTTGCATCAGCTGTTCTTACTGTATGTTTTTGGTGTTGTGAGGAATGATGCCCTCTGATGTATCACTATGATAAATAAAATATGTCCATGAGCCTCAGTGCTGTGGTGCTCAGTTCTCTTCCTGAAGGTCACATTTTTCTGTAAAATGAGCACCATAGTACACGGAGTCTGAAAACAGAAGGACACAGTCAAATGAAGTTTCCGTACATTTTATAGACTTTAACAGCCGTCGTGTTGAGAACAAGGGTTGTTTACTTTCACTGGCCTTGCAGCCTCCTACTCCCTTCAAGATAGACATTGATCGTAATCTGGCATCCTGCTGTCTAAAGCAAAGTTAAAGAAACACTCACAGTAATTAGGTAAGGTTAGGAGTAAATTTTGAAGCTTTGTTTGGGAAAGCTGCAGGCCCTAATGAATATATTATAAATAATAGTCACTGATAATATAAATGACTCTACGTGCTCCCATGGAAAACAGCATTTAAGTAATATAATCTAGTTGAAAATTACCAAGTGAGAGACGACTAGCTTTTCTTTCGCAATTCATTTCCTAAACTTTGTCTGTTTGTTTGCCTATTTCCTGTCTTGTCCTTCAACAGCTGAAATATTGTTGCTCTTCCTTCGTTTCATTCTGATAGATGAGCTCTGAATCTGTGATCAACTGAAGTACATTGCTGTATCACACTGGAACTTGTTTGAATTAAACTCAATGTGACTGAATTCAAACTCAAACTGTTTTATTTGTTCAACACCATCAGATAAAGTTTGCTGTCAATGAGAGCAAATATAAGTAAGCTGATTGAAAACAGCATTTTGAGACATCCACAATTGTTAGAGGAGTAAAGAAATTTCTGTAGAAAATAATCAAACATGGCAGCATTTAAGACATGTTTAAATGACCCACACTTGTTTAGCGCCTCTCAGCGTAAGGACTCCAAAGCTCTTTACGCTACAGTGTATCATTCATTCATTCATTCATTCATTCATTCACACACACACATTCACGCACTGATGGAGATGAGCTACAGTAGATGGTTTAGAGGCAAAGCAAGCTTTCAAATTCACTGATGATACCTTGTTATGTTCTTTATGTGTTTCTTTTCAATCTCCTTTCAAATCTTGGTTGATCAGAAATCCCAAATCCCTGTTTACATGGACACCAACTGAAATGATCCAATCAAGCCGTGCGTATACATACACCAAGCATTCAGCCAGATTAAATAGGCTGAGCATGTGCAGAGTTGTCTTTCCCGGAAAAAAAACACCATCTTGTCCGCACATCTTTTCCCTCACATTTTATTTTCTTATGCTCTAGTTTTGTCGGGTAACCCGTATTTTTCTCAATATGGACCTGTGTCTCATTCTTACCTGTATGCTTTTGTTTTTACTCATTGCTTTAGCTAAGCTACAGGCTCAGTAGTACGTAACACTATTGCTCCTCCGCCACAGGAGAGCAGAGCAGGATAATTTCTGTTTACCTCCCGCCATGTTTTTGACTTGTCCTGAGTGTCTGTACATGTGGAAAGTTGTCACGCCTAAGTTTAAAGACATCAATCAAAATGATGATCAGACAAAACCACCTCTGTCGATCAGAATAAAATTTCATTCGGATTGGGCTGTATCAGATGAGAACATTCCTATTGATATGGTTACATGACATATTTTTGATCTCAAAAGAGATTAATTATGATTACTTGTACTTATGTAAACGTAGCTACAAATAACATTGCTTAATTGCAAGTACAGCATAATCACAGTTATGATGACAGTATTTTTTATCAGCTTTATCTGTCAAACCTGGCATCACTTAAAAAATGATGCAATTTTATTCTGAAATTTTAACATAGTGTTGAGAAAAAATATGAAGCATCCACATGCAAAGGCCAAATATATTTCTTCACAAAACGGGCTAGACACAACAATTGAGATATTTAATAAAATGCTTTGCTTCCCTCATCTAAAGTAAAATAGTATTAATAAATTGTAATAAAGCAGTTTGATATTAACACTTCAACTCATGATTATAAGACAGAAAAATGTGATTTAGACTTTTTATGTTGAGTATGCATTTAAAAGGCTCGCTGTCTGAGAAAATAGCGTACAACACTTGTTCTTGTTGAATTTCGATTGGCCACTCCTTATGTATGCTGAACGTGAATTTTATTTTCAAACGCTTAGGCACAAAACATTAATAAGCAGGAGAGTCAGAAAAAGCCCTGAGAATATTAGTAGTCATGGCCTTGCCCATCTTGGCTTGCTGCCACACCCAGATCAGAGAGCATATCAGCAGTAGAAGCTAACCATTAGCAACACAATGGTGCCATTTTTATCCAAGAAAATGTGTTTTACTAGCCTGACCAGCCACCCCCATGCTTCCTTATGGGAAGCATTGGGTCTGGGAACTCTTCGATTGAAATAACCCCACCCCTGAGAATTTTAACCCAAAAATCCCTTCAGTTGCCTTCTGGAGTTGGTGAGTTAGCATGCTAGATAGAGTTAGCAGTGCTGTGGACTAGTGGAACCATTTTGGAACCGGTCTAACATTACAAAGATAGTTTAAAGCCACTGAACTCAATTGTCACCACCAGAAAGGTAAAATGTAAAGGCTACATATTGTTATTGTGGATCTGAATTTATGCAACTGTTACCTAGTGGTTTTTCCCCCATCAGATTAGCACATGTTTAATGGTTCTCAGTGGTGCTAATTCAGCTCATAGAGCTGCACTGATTAAAAGTTTGCTTTGTTTATTGGCATTTTTATTATTTTTGAGTTCTTTATTTGTTCTAACTCGAATTTTGATGCATGATTAGTAACTAATATGTATTTGTACTTTGTATTTTGACGCATGATTAATGTAATTCACATGTATTCCTACCTTGCATTCTGATGTATGAGTAATAGAGCTAATGTGTGTTTCTTTATTATTATTTTTATTGGAGTTTGTTGTTGGATAAATTATGGATACATTATTTCATTATTTTTTAAACGAAAGCTTCATACGGTTTATTTAACTTTAGCAACAGACAGGCGTTTGACCTTGCCTCTTTCCAGTCCTGGCTTATCAGTAAGAACGCCCTGTGCCCGCGCCTGTTGTCTCCCTGCTCGCTGAGTCAAAAAGGAATGTCAAAGTGTGTGCGTCAATGTTTTAGTGTGTAAATGTGTGTGTGTTTTACCATTTTGTGTGTCCTTAACTCATTCACTGTCAGCCGTTTCCTGATCGCTAACGGATTTCGCTGCCAGAGTTTCTCACAGTTTTTACAGTTTTTTAAGAGTCACAGAACATTGCGCGCTAGGATTATGTCGATGCCAAAACAACCAAAACAAAGCGGAGACTCACCTCTTACATCAGGAAGAATCCGTGTGTTTCGAGCATTATCCGAATTGTGATCGGCAGACGCTTTTCCGGTTCGCGCCTCACTTTTTTTTTTTACAGGAACGGTCCAAAACGATCTCCTAATACATGGATGGTCTGCTTCCTGATCATGTGAAGTGTGACGTGTATGGATGAAGATCGGACAGATGCGCCGAGCTGCTGGGAGAACCAGCCGTGAGCCCACGGAGCAAACAGAAGCCGCGATCAGACAGAGATGGACCGGGCTGTGGGGAGGGGATAAGGGTGTAAAACATCGGTCTCCCGAGAGCTCCAAAAGCCGATAGTCGGAACCCAGCTCCACTAACATGTTATATTTGAACCCATTTTCTAAAGTTCAGCATTATGTGAAATGCACTGGGTTTTACCCTATTACATTTAATTTTCATGGTTATACAGTACATGTTAAAATCTAAGCTCAGCTCGGCAGTGACCTAAAACACAAAAATATAATTTTACTTACCGGTGCTATATATATATATATATATATATATATATATATATATATATATATATATATATATATATATCCCACTGCAAACTTATCAACGTCAATTTCCCGCTATTAGGGCGGCTACAAAGCCCGGCTGCAAAGGGGCGGTGGCATCAATAGAAGCCCACGTCTCAAACCAGTGAAGATGAAGATCTGCTTCAAGCTTGCCGGTTTCACCACACTGTTGATGTTGGTGTTAATGTTCATGGCCCTGCACTTGGGCCGCCGTTCAGCACCTGATGGAATGACTGGGACAGCAGCATCTGACGGGAGTACTGGAACTGGATCGACGGATTGGGGCTCCTCCCTGACCACACACCTACATGACAATGTAACCTGCACCCACCTCGGCTGAAGAACCCCTGGACGTAACTATGACAGGACACAGCAAAGAAGAGACGCTGGAAAAGGATAACTACTACAATCACCTGCATCCAATCTCCAACCTGGTTTCACGGTCAAAGGATTAGAAGGATTTTTCGGGGTCAAGATCAGCTCCCTGACAGATGGACAACCACCTCAACACGCCATGGAAGGACCCTGACGTCTTCCTATTGAGAAGTTGAACTGGACTCCATTCTTGCATTCCAGACCTGGACTTCAAGGAACTCATCAACTCAAGACTGAAAACCTCCTGATCAACGACTCTCAGTCCATGGACAAGCCCTTTGATGAAAAACCCCTGGTTTGCCTCAGCTTCTGTCATAATTAGTGCTGCATAAATTGATACAACCTGTTCATTTTTCCTCTTTCACAGAAATAGCTGTGTGTGACCTGAAGCTTTAAAATTCATCAGAAATTCAATAAATTCTACTGATGTTTTCTGGATATTATATGGTTTAGCTAACCCTTCCCAATCTCTTTACAGGAACTGCTATAATTGTAGAATTGTTGCATCACAGTACATTCACATCAGTATGTATGAAATAGCTCTTCTTAAGTTTATGATGGTGTTGATTTAACTAATTTCCATTATCTCACTTATATCTCTGCAAACTGCTGTATGATGTTATTGTCAGTTGTGTTTGCCTTATCGTGTTTTACTGTTTTATTTGTTCTTTTTTATTTTAATTTTTTGTTCTTTGTTTTAGTTTTTTTCTTTTGTTTTCTTTTTTTTGGGGGGGGGGGGGGTTATCCTATTCAGATAAACAGTAGGGATTATGTTATGGAAATTTTATGTTCCATTTTTTCTTGATCATTATTCCTGAAAGCACTCTCACACTCAGACACATCCACACATTCTTGTTTTTCACACGCACACACACACACACACACACACACACACTGTCTCTCTACACTGTGACCTCACTCCCACACTCATTCACACACACACACACACACACACACACACACACACACACACACACACACACACACACACACACACACACACACACACACACACACACACACACACACACACACACACACACACACACACACACACACACACAGTCTCTCTCACGTCTTATCTTTTGTTCTTGTATAAACAAACTCTTAGAGCAGAAGCTCGGGGCAGTTGCCTTGTGCTTCTGCCCCCTCATTGCAATTTGGAGACTGTTTGCTTAATTTGTCTCCTGTCTTTCTCTAGTTGCAGGTAATGGGTTTATTGACAAAAACCCTAACATTCTGGAAGAGTTTTTCTTCTAACACGTCGATTGCATGTTTTGATTCTAGCTTCAATGTCTACTGCCATGCAGGGCCAACGACTGCACTAAAGGGACCGACTCAGAGGAGCTATAAACTAACTGACAGATAGACGACACCACTTCAGGACTAACCCCTTATTTCCACCGGAGCCGTCAGCAGCACGTTACTGCAGCAGCACGTCATCGCTGCTGATAGAAACCGCTGTGGTCAACAGAACCTTTTCCACCGGAGCCGTCAGCAGCACGTTACTGCAGCAGCACGTCATAGCTGCTGATAGGAACCGCTGTGGTCAACAGAACCTTTTCCACTGGAGCCGTCAGCAGCGCGAGTCGGCCGCGTCTCAGGAGCAGCATGTTGTGGCTCTTACGCGCCGGTTCTATTTTCTACGTGCGACACCTCTGAAACGGGTCAAGTTTGACATTTTTGGGGAAGGAAAGACAGGAAGTCGGACAGAACATAAAACACAAACCTTTTGGAGCCATGTATTAATTTTCTCCTGCTTGTTTTGTGTTTACTGACGAAGTCACTCGTGTGACTTTGTGCTCTGTCGGTGACAGCTGCTCTCCTGCTGCTATGCGTCTCGTGGGAAGGGCCAAGCAGCAGCTTACGCGAGCAAGACGTGCTGCTGCAGTAACGTGCTGCTGACGGTTCCTGTGGAAAGCAGGGGTTATTCTGATGTCTTGCAGTGCCAGATGAGTCTGTGTGAATCGCTGTATTCTGTCCAACTCCTTTTGTGGCACCTCATCGTTTAGTAACTCGCCACATGGTCGCCTAGAAAGACCGTCTGCATCAGAGTTGAGCTTTCCTGCTATATACTGTAGTTTGAAGTTAAAAGTAGATAGAGCGGCTAACCAGTGGTAGCTCATTGCGTCCATCTTAGCGGTTGTCAGTATATGAGTCAAGGGGTTGCTATCAGTGGTAACAGTAAACTGTTTTCCGTAAAGGTAATCAGCAAACTTTTCTGTTACTGCCCATTTTAGGGCTAAAAACTCAAATTTATGGGTGGGGTAACATGCTTCACTTTTAGACAACCCTCTACTTGCATATACAATCACCCTTGTCTGGCCATCCTGCTCCTGGTAAAGCACGGCACCAAGCCATGTGGTAGTGGCCTCCGTGTGGAGCGAGTAAGGAAGCTTGGGGTCGGCAAAACCCAATACAGGAGCTGAACTGAGCTTCTCAATGATAGTCTTAAAGGCTAGATCACAAGAAGTGGTCCATCGCTCACCAAACGGTCGTTTAGGGTCATGGTACTCAACCGATTTGGCTTTGGGCTTCGTGTACTTCCTCTAGGGAGGATACCCTGAGGTTAGGTCAGTGAGGGGCTTAACAATGCTTGAATATTCTTTGATAAAGTGGCTCTAATACCTAAAATCGAGCGGAGTTGCTTTAGGTCTTGCGGCACAGGCCATGCAGTGGGTTTCACTTTCTCGGGATCGGTCTCTACCCCTTTATCGGATACTATGTGTCCCAGATATTTAACTGAAGTTAGAAAAAACGTACATTTTCAGGGGAGAGTTTTGGCCCGTACTCTCTCAAATGGTCATTAACTTGTAACAAGCGAGTTTCATGCTCTTCAAGTGTTTTGGAGAAAACAATGATATCGTTGAGGAAGACTAACACTTCTTTCAAATTCACATTGCCCATACATCGCTCCATATGGCGCTGGAATGTGCTTGGGGCATTGGTAATGCCTTGGGGCATTCGGTTGAATTCCCAGAATCTGGAGGGGCATACAAATATGGTCTTCGGTTTGTCATTTTCTTCTACCTCAGTTTGGTAGTAGCCCGACTTTAAGTCAAGGACAGAAAACCATTTAGAACCTGTGAATGCCGAGAATGTTTCCTCCTAATTTGGGAGAGCATAAACATCCTTTACAGTCTGCAGATTGAGCTTTCTGTAGTCAATACAGAGTGTAACCTGGCCGGGTTTTTTTTTCCAACAACTACCATAGGCAACGAGAAAGGTGAAGTTTATTCTCGGATTACACCGGCTTGTTGCAGCTCTTGTAAATGCTTATGAACTGCTTCCAAAAACTCTACTCTGCACTTTGGAGGGATGGTAATGTCGTGTTCAGATTAATTCGCAAGAGCAACTGGTACCATGTAAGGAGCACGCTCTGGTAAATTAATGAGACATGGCTTTACCAGGACAGCACCGGGCATAGCTGAAAGGCATGGGTGCTCCAATGGCACAGTTCTCTCAGCAGTACTGGCTGTCAGAGAAACACCTACTTCTAACACAACTGTTTGGCCTGCTAGGATCAACTTAGGGCCTCTGTTGTAAAGGGTCACTAAGCCAAGATTGCTGTCTTTGGCTTGTTTGTGTCTTAACTCTAAGACCTTTAACACAGCCATGTAACAGCTTGAAATGGGTGGTTGCAGTTCAGAACATGCTTCGTTGTATAGCCCATAAAGCACATCTAAGGTGTTTGTTCCGATTAGCACTTGAGACTGTGGATCGGTTCGAACGCTGAGTACGACTAAAGCGAGTGTTGACACATTGGCCTCAATGCCAAGAAACTCTTTAAGAAAAGTAACATTACAGTTTTTTTTATTGCTAAAATGCGTTTTTCAAAACTGTACGTTTCTTTCAAAACTGCACACACAAAAAAAACCCAAACATAACACACAAATTCTTAAACCGTGGCTTCCCTTTGCAACTAAACCCTGCCATCACATATCGTAACATGTTCCCAAAATGGAACACATGTTTTCATTTGGTAAACACAGCCACATTTTCACATGACACACACCTACCATTCATTCCTTAAACACAAGTAGCCTTTGGGTGAACACTACCAAGCATGGAAAGAACACTGAAGAGCAAAACTGAAAACTCAATTGTCTAAATGGAACACAATGAATTACACACTGAATGCATGACAGTGCCCACTTTTCTCTGAGACAAACATTAGACATCACACAAATTTTGAGACAAAACATTTTATTTTTACAGTTAAACCCCCCACCTCACCCCCTCTCCCATTCAAGCATAATCATGGGGCATCATGCCTCCGGTCTCTGTCTGGCCAGAGGGCCTCATCAACATCCTCCTGGTCCAAACAGCGCTGGAAGTACCGCCTCGAGTGCCTCATGAAGCCCTGACAGGCCTCCAAGGCCACATCTATACAAGCCTCCTCCATGGCTTGAATCAGTGGGACCTGTCTCTGTGGATTCCTTTCGTACACCTTCCACCTCCAGGTTGTGAAAATTGTGCCTCATTTTTGCTTTTTGAGTTTTAGCAATCGAAAAAAAACTGTAATTCCAATGTAGTCTAAGTTTGGTACTGTCTGGCCGTTGGCTTCCCCAACTTCAAGAAGGTCATAAAGTGGCTTAATCTCGTTAGAAAGATGCTGCTCATGGTAAGACTGAGGGACAGTGGTCACCTGTGAGCCAGAATCTGGCAAGCAGTTAACAGTGTTACCATTAATCTTCACTTGTGCTGTGCTTTTAGTACCGAATAAACCTTGAGGTACTCTGACATGGTCAGTTTTGGCATGTGACTTTAAAAAGATGCGTGACTTAACAGGGAGATCTGGTTTTAACACTATGGGATGGTTGGACTCTTTGCTAGCCTCTGTTTGTCCCACAACGAGGCATGCTTCAGTTTAAAGAAGAGGAGTCACCATGCTGACTGTCCCATATTTGTCGTTTCACTTTTAATTCTTTTCATTTAGCCTCTACCAAGGCTGGGTTTGGCTCAGTCGCAAGTGGCAACAATATGCCCATCCTCCCCACAGTGAAAACAGTACCAAGGCTTGGGCCTCGCAGTAGAGTGGCTATGTACTGGTAAGTTGGGTTCAGTATTTGGAGGGTCAGGTTTTTTGTTGTCAGATTTCTTAGATTGGGTTTTCTTAGTAATTGCTTGTTTCTTGCTGCTAATTGGCTTTTTAGATCTGCAACCTGTCTTTTTATTTCACTTAAAGTGTTTGAATCTGTTTCTGCTGAACTAGGTTTTTTCTAACTAGCTGTCTGTTCATGAGAGATCGCTTTTTGTTTGGTGGCACTAGAATGTTTTCTCATTCTTATAGATTTAACTTCCTGTCTGTTTTCTGCAGTATGGAGAAGGAGTTAAAGTTCTGCAAATGTGGGTGGATCTTTTTTCTTCAGCTCTACTTGCAGTTTGGCTAACAGGCTATTATCCCAAAAGCCTCTCTAAAACTGTTTAAGGAGCTGCCTGTTTCTTTGGGGCCAATACCACCTCTACGCACTGCAAGATTCAATGCCACCAGCAGACAATGCTGGTAAGCTGAAGGTTTCTCGCCAAGGTCCTGCAGGGTGTTCACAAATTGCACAAGAAGTTCCTCACCGTCTTCTACGGTTCCAAATGCAGACTCAAGCAACTTAAGATGGTCAAGGGGAGAAGCGTCAGCCCCAAGAGGTCGAATGACATCTGAAGCTGGTGTAAGGAGGCTTTCTAGGATCTTTCGAGTTTTTTCTAAATCAGAGAGAGGAAACTCCCATCATCTAATCAACATGAAAACGCCAAGTTTCATAGTTGGCCTCATTGGAAGGTCTGGGAGTCCTCCCAGAGAAAGCTCTCAATCTTAAAGTGGAATGAACATTAGCAGTCTACTCAGTATTTTTTTACAACATGTTCAACCACAATCCTCTGCACACCTGGTGATATAATGTCTGTTTGACTTAACATGGGAGGTGTCTGATTTGGTTTGAAAGCGCTTGGGCCTGATATTACAGCTGGTTTAGAGGAATGGAAAATGTCAATGTGCGGCAAAAGAAGGCTAGTGCTCTGGGTGGGCTCTGCGCAGTCATCTGGTGACGAAGTCTCAACCACTTCGGGTGTACCCATAGACTCTTCAAATTTGGACATCACATCCCGCAACATCTCTTCAAAATCCTTCCCACTTAACCTGGCTAAACCCTTTAGTTCAGTGAGGTAACTATCTGTAACACTACCCCCTACAGTTTGTGTGTACACATCGGTTAAGGCGCGGATACAGCATTTACGCTCAGGATCATCAGCTGATGATAGAGGTAAGGCAACGCAGGCGATAACTGCTGAACAGCTAAACGGGAGCTAAAGTCCACAACCTGATCCTGGTAGAACTCAGACAAGCTATCAACGGTTAGTGTCCTATTAATTGTGCCACATTGCCGCAATACTCAAAAACCTCATTGTCCTTTGCTGATCCAGTAACTCCACTGACAATGACTGCATTTGGTATCTTAATGCCTAATTGTTCAACAAAATCCATTTTACTGAGGTGTTAACAAGTTAGAAAGCAATTATTTGGTCCACCCTTGTTTGACAACTCCAGGCTCCTGGCTGGCTCGCCATTTTTTATGTAACTAGTATCTGAGTACCTTATGGGAAGCTGTTATAAATAGCTAGATCACTATTAGTTTTAAAGCTAAGATTAAACATAAAGAAGGTACTGGGCCAAATCACTAGATTTTAGTTTTGTGGGAGCCTGGATGCATCTAACAATGGAGGAAACCACACACACGTAACTTAACGAACCGCAGTAACTTTTACCATTTAATAAACTTGTTTGTTGTTTTTTTTTTTTTTCTATTTTTTAATCCCAAATAATTGAGAAGTGCACACTTCTTGGGGAAAACTAAATGATACAAACATACGTAAACAGACACAGTTGTAACAATAATAGTCTGCTTGGTCAATATAGTCTCTGGTTAAGGTATAAGGGGGCTAGACCATTCAGGGCTTTTTTAAGTAAAAGTTAGAACTTTGTGTTGAATTTGAAATTGCACAGGAATCCAGTGTAGATTCGCCAGAATGGGAGTGATGTGGCAGCGTTTATTTGCATTGGAGAGAAATCTGGCTGCATCATTCTGGACTTTCTGCAGACGATTTAGGACAGATACATTTACACCAATTAGAACCGAGTTGGAAAAATTGAGTCTGGAAGTGATAAATGCATGAATCACTGATTCTAAGTGTGGCCTCTTAAGAATGGGCTTTGGTCGGGCAAGGCGACGAAGCTGGAAGAAGCAGGATCGAACAGTGGCATTAACATGTGCACTCATTGATAAGTCAACATCCAGTTTAACCCCAAGGCTGGTCACACATGAATTAAGGTTTGGGGGGAGAGATCAAAGGCAGCAGATGTATGCAGATTATGTTTTGGTTTGAATGGAATGACCTCAGTCTTATTGTCATTGAACTTCAGGAAATTGGAAGCTAGCCAGGTTTTGTCATGCTGTGGGTAAGAGCTTGCACCCAGGACATGAAGAATCACATCAGAGGAACGGTGAGTAAAAGTAAAATGGTTTATTTACAATGAGGAACAACAGAAAAGGCAAAAACTAACTAAAGGCGCTGCTTCAGATCAGGAACAGGAGGCGACCGGAATCTACGGGAATATAAGCAGAAGGTGAGCGAGACCAGAACCAGAGAACCAGGAGATGAGTCTGTGACTGGGAAAGTTCTTACGGTCAGGAGTCGGAACCAGAGCGGAGGCGAACTGAGGAAGGTCGGACCAGAAGAGGAGTTCAGGGCGTGAGGCAGGCGGGCAGACGTGGAGAGAGGAGTCCAGAGGATCTTTAAGCGACGAGACGTGGGAACAACTCCAGGCAAGGTAGGTGATGCAGGTACAGGTTACTGGAACGGAGTTCAAAGTTACCAACATGGAAACACGGACAAGCAGGCAGGTTCAGAGGCTAGAGAACTACCCATGTGAGAGTATCAACCGGCACTGGAGTTGAGATGCACCGCTCCTTAAATCCTCTGTCCCTCAATTAGTCAAACTCCCAACAGGTGTGCCGTCTGCCGCGCCTACCTGCAACACAAAAAAAAACAGAAAATCCACCAGTAGGTGGAGGCAAACCGTGACAGTGCCCCCCCCCCCTCAAGGGACGCCACCCGGCGGCCCAGCAGAGGAGGAGGAGGCAGAGGAGGAGGAAGCACGGGAGGCCTCAAAGTCATCAATGAGGGAGACATCATCGATCCAGGATCCAGGCACCCACTGCCGGTGTTCGGGTCCGTAACCCTCCCAGTCCACCAGGAATTGCCGGCCGCGACCCCGCGGTCGAACATCCAGGATGCGACGCACACGGTAACCGACACTCCCGTCGGCGAGGCGGACAGGTGGAGGAGGAGCGTCAGGAGGGCACAGAGGGCTGGACACCACCGGCTTGAGGAGGGAGACGTGGAAGACTGGCTGCACCCGCATGGAGGAGGGCAACTCCAGGCGGACAGAGACCGGACCCAGGACTTCGGCCACATGGAAAGGACCCAGGAAGCGGGGAGAGAACTTCCGGCAAGATCCACGAACCTTGACGTCCCGGGAAGAGAGCCAGACCAGCTGACCCGGAGTGTTGGTGGGTGCAGGCCGCCTGTGGCGGTCAGCAATCCGGCGATTGCACTCCGCGGTACGCTGGAGCGCTGCACGGGTCTGATTTCATGTGCGGCGGGCTCGGCGCAGGAACTGAGGAACTGAGGAGGAGGAAGCAGAGTCGGAGGGAAACAGAGGGGGTTGGTACCCAAGCGAGACCTCGAAGGGAGACTGACCTGTGGATGACAACGTGTGGGAGTTATGGGCGTATTCCACCCATGCTAATTGCGCACTCCATCCGGCAGGGTTGGAGGAACAGATGCAGCGCAGCATAGCCTCCAGTTCCTGGTTCATGCGCTCCACCTGCCCGTTAGTCTGAGGGTGAAAACCAGAGGTGAGACTAACCTTGGCTCCCAGGTGTTTAGCAAAGTCAGTCCATACTCGGGCAACGAACTGGGGTCCACGATCAGAGAGGATCTCGCTGGGTAACCCATGCAGGCGGAAAAGGTGTTTGATGAGCAGGTTGGCTGTTTTGGTAGTAGAAGGAAGGGATTTCAGGGGAACCAGATGACAGGCTTTTGAGAAGCGGTCGACAATGGTGAGTATGACGGTGAAACCCTTAGACAGAGGGAGACCAGTAACGAAGTCCAGAGCTATATGAGACCATGAGTATGACGGTGAAACCCTTAGACAGAGGGAGACCAGTAACGAAGTCCAGAGCTATATGAGACCATGGTCGATGGGGCACAGGCAGAGGTTGGAGAAGACCCTGAGGAGGCTGGTTACTAGACTTGTGTCTGGCACATACCTGACAGGCACTGATATACTATTTAACATCTCGGTACATGAAGGGCCACCAAAATGTCCTTCTGATTAGAGAGATGGTTCTTCCCAGACCTGGATGAATGGAGAACTTGGCGGTGTGGGCCCAGTGAATGAGTGGACCCCGGGTGCTGGTGGGAACAAAAATCTTATTAGGGGGACCGGTACCTGGATCGGGTTCTTGCTGTTGGGCCTCCAGGACCTTGTTGGTAATGTCCCATGTGATAGAGCCGACTATGCAGGAGGCAGGGATGATGGTGGAAGGCTCTACCTCTCTGTCGGAGGCATATTGTGGAGAAAGGGCGTCTGGTTTAAAGTTCTTTGAACCGGGTCTGTAAGAGATGGTAAAGTTAAATCTGGAGAAAAACAGGGACCAACGGGATTGACGGGGATTGAGTCTTTTAGCCTCCTTCAGGTATGATAGGTTTTTATGATCTGTCCAAATGGTAATCGGGTGTTCTGCTCCTTCCAACCAGTGACGCCACTCCTCCAAAGCCGGCTTCACCACCACCAACTCCCGATCACCAACGTCATAGTTCTGCTTGGCTGGGGAAAGGCGCCGGGAATAGAAAGTGCAGGGATGGAGAAGCTGATCAGAGGAGGAAACTTGGGACAGGACAGCTCCAACCCCGGTGTCAGAGGCGTCAACCTCCATGGTGAATAGAGCTGATGGATCCGGGCGAGTGAGGATGGGTGCGTGAGCGAATCTCTCCTTCAGAGTAAGGAAAGCCTGGTTAGGCTCCTCAGTCCATAGAAATGGTCTCTTGATGGAGGTGAGCTGGGTTAATGGAAGTGCTATCCGGCTGTAGTCACGAATGAATCTGCGATAAAAATTGCCAAAACCTAAGAACCTCTGGAGCTGCTTACGGGTAGTTGGAGTGGGCCAGGACGAAACAGCAGCGATCTTATCAGGATCAGTCTTTAGTTTCCCATGTTCTAGCACAAAACCTAGGAATTTTACTGAAGGAACGTGAAATTCACATTTCTCCGCCTTAACGTACAGCCGGTTCTCCAGGAGGCGCTGGAGCACCGCGCGGACATGTTGGCGGTGTTCAGTCAAGTTTTTGGAAAAAATGAGGATGTCGTCCAGGTAAACTGTCACAAACTGGTTAATGTAATCACCCAACATGGAGTTGACTAGGGACTGGAATACAGCAGGTGCGTTGGTGAGACCAAATGGCATTACTAGATATTCGAAGTGACCTAACGGTGTCTTAAATGCCGTTTGCCATTCGTCACCCTCACAAATTCTGACCAGATGGTAGGCATTGCACAGACGGGTTCGAACGTGGAAGATAGGAGAGGTAGTGGATACTTATTCTTAACGGTAATCAGATTCAAACCATGGTAGTCAATGCAGGGGCGGAGCGAACCATCCTTCTTGGAAACGAAAAATAATCCGGCACCCAGGGGAGAAGTGGATGGTCGTATGATTCCGACGTTAGGGATTCTGAAATGTAATCAGACATGCAGGCTTGTTCGGGTTTAGACAGGCTGTATAGCTTACTGGTAGGTAAGATGGCATCCCGGATGAGGTCAATACCGCAATCATACGGGCGATGAGGAGGTAGAGAGGAGGCTCGATCCTTACTGAAGACTTGTTGTAGGTTGTGGTATTCGGCGGGCACCCCAGTAAGGTCAGGTGGTTCCGAAGGAGTGTTATTGGTGATCTGGGCTGGAAGATGAGCTGAAAGGAGACACTGAGACAGGCAGAAGGAACTCCATACAGAAACCAACCCGGTTTTCCAGTCTATCTGTGGGTTGTGTAAAATTAACCACTCATGCCCCAAAACTACTGGCGATTGGGGAGAAGGAAAAATATAGAAGCTCAAAGTCTCATGATGGTTACCCGAAATCTGCATAGTAACTGGAACAGTGTGATGAGTTATGGTTGTGAGAGAACAGCCATCCAATGAGGAAACGCGGATGGGGGTAGAGAGAGGAATGGTGGGAATGTTGAGCTGTCGAGCCACTGTTATGTCCAGAACACTCCTCTCACATCCAGAGTCCACCAACGCCTGGGTTGAGAATGTCTGTTGGTTATAGGAAACAGAACATGTTAAGCTGCACCGGGATTTCTGATTACCAGGAAGGCCACCCATCAGTAACCCAGATTCTACTGATGGGCCCTGGCTTTTGGTCGAACCGGGCAATCATGCAGCATGTGCCCCGGCTGCCCACAGTAAATGCAGAGGCCCAAAGAGCGACGTCTCTCCTTCTCCTCAGGGGTTAAATTCGCTCAACCTATCTGCATCTGTTCTTCGGGATGAGCCGGAGAGGGATGAGGGTGATGTGGTCGTGGTGGAGCATGGTCAGGGATTGGTCTGAGGTTCTGTGTCCTGTGTCTCTCCTTTAGACGTCTCTCGATGTTGGCAGCTAACTGGACTAGGGACTCTAGGTTCTCTGGTTCCTGGCAAAACGCTAATTGGTCCTTAATCCGATCATTAAGCGCGTGAGAAAATGCGGCTCTAAGTGACGGTTCATCTAGTGAGGACAGGGAGGCAAGAGTACGAAAGTCAATGGCAAAATCTACTACAGATTGCTGGAGACTCCAGATTTGTTTGGCGATTTCGGCTGGGGATTCTGTCATGCTGTGGGTAAGAGCTTTCACCCAGGACATGAAGAATCACATCAGAGGAACGGTGAGTAAAAGTAAAATGGTTTATTTACAATGAGGAATAACAGAAAAGGCAAAAACTAACTAAAGGCGCTGCTTCAGATCAGGAACAGGAGGAGACCGGAATCTAAGGGAATATAAGCAGAAGGTGAGCGAGACCAGAACCAGAGAACCAGGAGATGAGTCTGTGACTGGGAAAGTTCTTACGGTCAGGAGTCGGAACCAGAGCGGAGGCGAACTGAGGAAGGTCGGACCAGAAGAGGAGTTCAGGGTGTGAGGCAGGCGGGCAGACGTGGAGAGAGGAGTCCAGAGGATCTTTAAGCGACGAGACGTGGGAACAACTCCAGGCAAGGTAGGTGATGCAGGTACAGGTTACTGGAACGGAGTTCAAAGTTACCAACATGGAAACACGGACAAGCAGGCAGGTTCAGAGGCTAGAGAACTACCCATGTAAGAGTATCAACCGGCACTGGAGTTGAGTCGCACCGCTCCTTAAATCCTCTGTCCCTCAATTAGTCAAACTCCCAACAGGTGTGCTGTCTGCCGCGCCTACCTGCAACACAAAAAAAAACCCAGAAAATCCACCAGTAGGTGGAGGCAAACCGTGACAGGTTTTAATATCTGAGAGACATTCTGAGAGCTGGGTAATGGAACTTAGTTGATTTAAAGCCATATAAATTTGACAGTCATCGGCATATATGTGATAATGTAGGCCGTGTTTAGCAATGATATTTCCCAGTGGCAAACTATAAATAGAAAAGAGGAGTGGACCTAGAATAGAGCCCTGGGGAACTCCCCAGGGGAGTGGGACAAAAGGAGAAAAGCAATCGTCTATGTGTATGCTGATGCTTCTGTCAGACAGATGGGAGTGAAACCAATTTAGCGCAGTCCCTGTGACTCCAACAAAAGATTTCAGCCTAGTTAACAGAATGTTATGATCAACTGTATCGAATGCCGCTGATAGTTCTAGCAGTAGTAACAGAACAAAGGAACCAGCATCAGTTTCTGTCAGAATGTCATTTAACACACGAATATGTGCAGACTCGGTGCTATGATTTGGCCTAAAAGCAGACTGAAAATGGCCGAGTAGTGACTGTTCCAGTAAATGATGTGAGAGTTGAGCATGTACCACTTTTTCAATAACCTTTGATGAAAAGGGAAGTTTGGAGATTGGACGGAAACTTGCATAATCATTTTGATCCAGGCCAGGTTTTTTCAATAGCGGTTCATTTGTTTCTGTGGGCTGGGGCTCACCATCCAGTACTGGAAAAGTGTCTTCTATCCTCCCGCCGCACTATGGGTTGAATAGTGCTCCAACAAAAAAACCTGACCAACTCCACGAGGCAGCCAACGGGATTTTCGGGTTCCAACAGGCTCTCAACCGAAGGCCTCTACAGTTTTTAAAACACAGAGTTACTATTTAGCTTAAGACGGTGTCTATGGCGATTTTATGGGTGTTTCTCTTACCTATTCTCAACGTTTTAGAGCTCTTTTATCGAGTTTTCCGGGTAATTGAGCTGAACAACCAGCAGCATGGATCTTGCTCCCGTAACGTCTGATACCGTCTCCTCCTCAGCACTTCTCACGCTGTGCTGCAGGAGGGCGGGACTCTAAATGTGATTGGCTGATTGTGCATCAGACCACCCAAGGATTGGCTGCATAGTGTTTCAGCTAAACTCTGTTTTTAAATGAATTTCTCTTCTTTATTTTTTTTATCTTTAAAAATCATTTTTATATTAACTTGTTTTTAACCCTGGGTTACAGTTAGCAACACAATGGTGCCATTTTTATTCAAGAAAATGTGTTTTACTAGCCTGACCAGCCACCCCCATGCTTCCTTATGGGAAGCATTGGGTCTGGGAAGTTGGAACTCTTCTATTGAAATAACCCCATCCCCTGAGGATTGTAACCAAACCAATCTGAGCTGAGCAGCGTGCATCACACACTGCAACACTCAGTTTCTCATAGACAACAAAGACTGCATCTAAGGCGGAGTTTGCTACAGCTCTTTTTTCTGTTCTAAATGACTTGGACATGTCTTTCAAACAAGTAAAAGCGCAACTAGCATTTCTTCTAAAAAATGACGTCTGCGCCGTTGCCAGACGCCATTTATGTATACAGATAAAAAATTACAGTAACAATCGGCATTTCCACCTTTTTTCTGATTGGTTATTTTGGAGCTGGCTAGTCCCGCCCCTCATGTGCCTCTCTGCCTGTGACTAGTTCTCTGTGTAGGATTAAACAGAGAACGAGTCTGGCAGGCAAGACCAGTGTTTTACAGCATTCTGAGCTTTGTAACCAAAAGCAGAGTAAAAGTCTTATTGTTCGCCAATATTACATTGTATTGTGAGGCATTTTCACATCATGAATATTAATGAGTAAGAGTCATAATCACCCTCTGACCTTTAACGCACAAAACTATGATAATCTAACGCTAAATTTCAAAACTACAACATACCATATGATGTTTTTGTGTCAGAACAGTTTTCTATAGGTGAGTTATATTTCACTTATTACTGACAAGATTTAAAAAAACATCTAAATATGAAATGTGGAGATTTTATTAAATCACAGCATTGCTTTAATGCATAAATTGTAAACTGAACTGCTGTGTCAAATTTATTGAAAGGTTTCGCCTTTTTAACGTAAAATCTGAAACACTGAAGACAATTCCTATCATCTCTTCCAACTGAAAACATCAAAACCACAGACTGAATACAAGCATTTGCATGAAACAAAAACAAATCTTTGGATTTTGTTTCTCAAAGAGTCGACTGAAAAAGTTTCAAAAAACAAATAAGTTGAGCAAATTTGACATTTGTGACAAGCAGCATGACAGACTACCTTGAGAACACAGTGTGCTGCCTGTGATCCTTTGCATTCTGATGCCTCAACATTGCATTTATGAATATGAATGTTGTCTTCTCTTCTTGTATCATGACATCAAAGGTACAATGAGAGGTATGAGCTTTACATATGAGTTGGTAATACAGTAGATGTTGCTAAGACAGTGTTTATTGACTAATTGATTGTTTTTTTTTATTTATTCCAAATGAAAATAAACACATTCAACAACAATGCAAGAAGTCCTAGTTACACTTGTGTCTTTGACTTAGTTGGCTTCTATCATTACAAACTATGACTAATGTGACTTTTTGTTTTGCATCATAGCAAACCCATCACATAAGTTCCTGAATTTGACATCAATTCTTTTGGATTTCTCAGGGTTTCCCAGATAAAGGCTAAACATATGCATTTGGGGCTGTTCATTTTAAAATTCACTGTGTATGTGCGCACACATAACTGAACCATTTATTTATTCCAGTTGTCAATGTTTGTGTTGTCACTTGTCACATGCTGCTGCCCTGTTTGAGTAGCAAGCCTGCCTCATTTACTACTTAAACAAGACAGGTGTGTGTGGCAAGTTTTGTTTTATTTTTGGGATAAAGCGTCTGTCTCAATAGAATCATTCGGTATGTGTGAGATGCAGCTGCTGACAGCAATCACCTAAAACGTGCTCAAACCTGTTGTTTGACTCACTGCAGTGCACAATACTACCCTTGTTTCAAACAGTGCTTGTAGCCTTTATTACTTATTTTATTTATTTGACATATTTTATGAGGATAAAACTGCTTAAAATGAGCCATCTCATTTTCAAGCGTGTCCTCTTTCTTAACAGTCAGTGTACAAACAACAAATCTAGAATGTTAAAACAAACAAAACACAAAAGTTGTATAGGAATAAACAAATGTATAAATAAACAAAATAAAATAAAACAATAAATTTAAAAAAGCCTGCATGGTGTAAGGGCCGTGACCCGATTAAAAATTTTAATCTAATTAATTAGAGGCTTTGTAATTAATTAATCTAAATTGCATTTTTAGACTGTTTCTGTTTTAACTTAAACTTCCGTTTTCAACTTCAAGACACATTGCTTGTGATTGTTTTTAGAGTAGCGAGAACACAGAGCGTTCTCCCAGCGGCAGCCAGGTGCCTCTCGTTTGTCTGACTACTTTCATAAACTACTGTTAGGGCACAGAATTATTCTGTCTGGTGCTTTCAGCGCTGCACAGATGTTACATAAATGTTAAAAATATAGCTTACCGCAACTTTTGTAAAGTTTCCGGTGCCACCGGGCAGCTGCAGCAGAGACGATCTCTGAAAAAATGTCTGTGGCCCCGGCTCCGTTTTTGTCTGGAAGTTTTTTTTTTTCCAAGTTAATGACAGCATTCGCAGCCTGAAGCACCAATGCAGAAAAATGTAGCGTTTGTGGAAGAAAATCCATCTCCACGTCCATCTGCTGCACCTAAAGGATCTTCTGACATCCTTTAACTCTGCAGTCAGAGATGCCAGGGTTTCCTATTTCTCCAACCTGGTGTCCCAGAGCAAAGGGAACCACAAGGTGCTGTTTGACACCATCAGCAGCATCGTCTCTCCTGCCACTCTTACAGCCTCCATTCACTCTGCTACAGACTGTGAGAACTTTCTGTCTTTCTTTGTGGACAAAGTCAATAAGGTTAGATCTAGCATCTCTCCTTCAGCCTTATCGCTGCCTCTCCCGACTCCAACCAGGCCCATCATCCTAGATAGCTTTGCTCCTGTTTCTTTGCCTGTGTTAACCAAACTAGTTAACTCTATGAAGACCTCTGCATGCCCCCTCAACATCTTACCCTCATCTTTGTTTAAAAGTGCTTTTCAGTCCATCGGTCCCAGGAGGCTCTCTATAATTAATGCTTCTCTGGTTTCTGGTCAGGTCCCTGCTTACTAAGAAAGCTGTAATCCACCCGTTTAAAAACCGAGTCTTGACGCCTCTCTCCACAGCAGCTTCAGACCCATCTCTGAACTTCCGTTCATCTCCAAGATCTTGGAAAAGGTTGTGGCTAAACGACTCACAGCTGCTCTTGATGAACAGAACATCTATGATAGCTTCCAGTCAGGTTTTCGTAGAGCTCATTCTACCTAACTATCTATCTAACTTGAGACAGTTCTCCACACCTTCATCTCCTCACGCTTAGACGACTGTAACTCTCTTTTCACGTGTCTGAGCAGAACCTCCCTGAACCATCTGCAGGTGGTTCAGAATGCCTGTGCTCGGCTTCTGACCAAGTCATCCAATAGGGATGAGCTGGATACTCGTTTCAGACGAGTACCCGGTACGGATAAAGCATTTTTGACGAATACGAGCATGAAACGAGTAAACCTCGTAAATATCTGTAATCGTGCTGAAGGAAAATCCTCATTGGGTAACTGACTGTCTTCATGCTCTGTGATTGGCCAGTCACATAGAGCACCCGCCCCTCCCTACACACAAAACTGCAGCCGGTCGGGAGCTCAGTCCGTCCAGCTCATCCACGCACACACACAGACAGAAACGGATCTCACTGTGATTGCTTCACTGTTGCTCACGCTTCTTCAGTAGTCTCTAGGTTTTCTTCAGCTCACCTCTTTTTCGGTTGAATATTTAAAGTTACTTTTTCGTAACATGCATGGTGCATTTGACAAGACAGAGCTGACGTGCTGTCAGTCACTACCTCCACTCTGGTCGGGTTTTTTTAAACACTCTCTCTCTCTCTCTCTCTCTCTCTCTCTCTCTCTCTCTCACACACACACACACACACACACACACACACACACACACACACACACACCTTTATCAACATTGTTTTGTTTAACTTTGTGTGGGAAAATGCCAAGAATGTTATGAAAAAAATCAGTTTAATCAAATTAAAATTAAAAAAAATATATAAAGTTGTGTTTGGTTCTAGCATTTCATATTTCCTAGTTCCGACTGCATGAGTTCAGATGTATTAATCCATGCACTTAAATATTAATGTTCTGATTTTATTGAAAAACTTGTTCTGTAATAGTTCCTTTACTATTGTGATCAAAAATATTTAATCTCAAATCTGAGGCTGCTCTGTAAATAGTTTTCAAATAAACAATACACATAGCAACTTCTGATCAATCCATATCAATTTCAGACTTAAAATAATGTATTGATGTAAACCACACCCACTTCCGGGTTATGCCACGCCCATTCTGAGTACAGATACAGATACAGATAATAACCCTATTGGGTGTATACTGGGATGAGATCTGACATGTATTTTGGTCCCATGCCATTGAGTGATTTGTAAACTAATAGGAGCACTTTGCACCATAAGAGCACCATAATAGATCTCCGCAGGTGACTAGCGCGACTACAGCCTCGCACGGAAGGCAGTCTGCCGTGTGGGTGGGATGCCCCGATCCCCTAACCCAGGGATTCCCAAAGTGTGGTGCGCGCACCCCTGGGGGTGCGCGAGCTGCTGCTAGGGGGTGCCCGAGATGAAAAGTGTAATGACTGCGAAGCTCAGAGAAGTCTGTCATAAGTCACCATTAGCGTAGCCAGAAACTCATTTGTGGGTGGGCCTAAGAAAAAGTAAGTGGGCACAATAAATGTAATTGAAAACAAGTATATTTTTGCGCGTGTGTGTGTGTCCTCCACATGTGCCCTAGCTTCATAGTAACAATGCGCCGAGCTTCAGCACTCTGGCCTGCGCACGCCGATATGTTCCGTATTTGATCATTTTTAACGGTGTTGGAGGAATCTGAAGGTGAGTCATTCTGGCAGATTGTAATTAACACCCTGTCTCATGCAGGTGTTCTGGCATTGTAAACCTCACACACAGAACATTGTGGATGTAAGAAAATAAATCAAGAAATGATTCCCATTCAGGCTATTAACAGTGCGCTGAAGATCTGAAAATCAGAGTGCGTCTGTCAGAGGTCAGACGCGTTCCAGCGGAACCACGGCTCACGGGGGCACATGTGAGCACATCTGGGCTGGGCAGAAGTAATTTTACAACATTGGTTTGAATAGCGTCGATAACGAGATGCAGTGACTGGAGCGGCTCATAGAGCTGTGCCGCACACGCGCGCACACACACACACACACATGCACAGAGATTCAACAAGCGCGTACGCTGCGCAAACTCCGGTGCGCCGTCAGACTGAAGACAGAAATGAGCGCTGCCTCCTCTGTGATAAAAACTTTTAAGAGGTCTTATAACAACATTTTTCATTCAAGGTCAAATTAAGATATTAGCTTCTATTTTGGGATGACGTATTAAAGTCGAGTCCGCTCCAGCCAGTGACTCCGAACCTGACCACAACTCCCGTTACTGCAGCATTTGTTATTCCAGTCCGCATGGCAGCGGATCGCAGATTCAGCCACACCATAAAACAGCAATAGGTCGGTCTGAGGCAAAAGTGAACCTCATGGCTATAGCTTTTCCCTACAGACATTTGATTACGCACAAGTAGGTGATCAGCTCAGGTTTACGCAGAGCAGAAGGAATGAGAGCGCTCTGGCCGCACAGGTTAAACGTTCCTACTTTAAGAAAACCGTTAAATTGCATTTTTTATGTGCTACCTGGGCACTCTAAATATTTATTTAAAATTAAATAAAAGGAAATTGTAATGGTATCGAATGTTTATGAATTACTATTTAAAAAATGAAAGTGACAGGGAAAAAGGTCGATCATAGTTTTTTAACCCTGTCTGTTTAGCTTGACGTCTGATATATATATATATATATATAGCCATGCCCTGATGTGGGGGCTGGGGGGTGTGTCGACATGGTCGGGACATAGAAGGGGGTGCGCGGCTAAAAAAGTTTGGGAACCACTGCCCTAACCCTTCTTACCCCGGGTTTCCACCGGAGCCGTCAGCAGCACGTTACTGCAGCAGCACGTCTTGCTCGCGTAAGCTGCTGCTTGGCCCTTCCCACGAGACGCGAAGCAGCAGGGGAGCAGCTGTCACCGACAGAGCACGAAGTCACACGAGTGACTTCGTTAGTAAACACAACAACAAGCAGGAGAAAACTACAACATGGTTTGTGTTTTATGTTCTGTCCGTTTTATAATCGCCAATACGGACCTGAAAAACAAAGGAGACCGCTAGCTAGGTGATAACTTCTCACGGGGACACACAGTTAGTAAACTTTTTTAAAAGTAAAGCAACCGGAAGGCAGTACGTTCTTTATTCTGAAAATCTTGGTAGCTTCTCTCCATTTCCGCGTCCGATTTCCTGTCTTTCCTTCCCCAAAAATGTCGACCTTGACCCGTTTCAGAGGCGTCGCACGTAGAAAATAGAACCGGCGCATAAGAGCCGCGACATGCTGCTCCTGAGACGCGGCCGACTCGCGCTGCTGACGGCTGCTGACGGCTCCGGTGGAAAAGGTTCTGTTGACCACAGTGGTTCCTATCAGCAGCTATGACGTGCTGCTGACGGCTCCCGTGGAAAGCCGGGGTTAGCTTCTTGGGCAAGCTAAGTAGCTACACTGGTTCATTTGTTCTAACTGTAACAGCCTCACCCTCATCTTATCCTCTTTTCCTATTTTTGGATTGTCCTCGGCGTGAAGGGACACGGTCAAATGGCTGGGAACCTCTCATTTGGAAACAAAACCTTATAATTAGAGCCATTGGACATAAATTGTCCAGTATATGTGTTGATAGTTGGGTCCTAGAAATTTTGCTGACATACCGGTTTACTGGGTGCTTCGCTACAGCAAATAAACTGGAACTTAGCTGTCCTGTCATGTTGTTGTATTAAAATGAAAAGGTTCTCTCATTTATACATTTTCAGTTATAATGCTATTATATCTGAGGTGAAATAATTCAGCTGAATGTTAATAAAAAGACAAGATGGAGATTTACATGAACTGAATTAAGATCATAATATGAATAAAATCAAAGCATTTCTTTTTAAGTCTGCAATTAGGCTGAAATGGTTAAAAACTCTTTACCCTTAAAAAAATGCACATTTTAAAATAAATAGCAGCAAAGAAATTCTAAAGGACATGAAAATAGTAAAAGCCATACAGTTTTAAACAATAATTTTACAGAAAATCATAGCTGAATAGGCTCATTTGCCCACAGTCAGAAATAAAATCTCAGTTACTCAAAAGAGAGACAGTGTAGAGAAGATGTGATAGAAAAATAGTTTAATCTTTTAGTGATAACAAGGCAAATAACAAAAAATCAAAAATAAAATGTGTTAAATGTTAAACATGTTAGTGGTGTGGTCAAAAAAGCAAAAATGAACGACTTTTTGAAATGCTCAGGAACACAACAGTTAACACATTTATTGGTTGGCATTACATCCACAGATCAAACTTTGCTAAAGAAGATCCAGAAAACAGCAATCATCTCAGTTCCAGGGTTCTCATAGCATGCAGTGGTTTTTTCCTTCTTTTTTCATTTTGTTCAGACCATTCAAAACAAATACAGTGTCCTCCAGGCTGAGGAGATAAGGGACCATCAAGTGCACAGTTCATAAACTGGTACTTCTGATGGAATAAATGTGCCTTTGTGCAAATGGTTGGTAGCATGCACTTCTCTGTGAAGCAGCAGAATACTGCATTGTAATAGGATGAGCACTGGAAAATACTCTATCAGTAATTATAAAACTTATCTATGTAAAAATGCTTTATACAGGAAATATGATGCCCTTCAATTGATTTTTTACGCATCAGATATTCATATACAATACAGAAATTATTACACACACCTATATATATATATATATATATATACTGTACATGTAGGTGTGTGCATGTGTGTGTGTGTGTTAGGGATTTTATCAGTATGTTTACCAATAACCCATTTCCTGTCGAAGAGAAAAGAAGACAATGAGACAACGCGTCAAGAAGTTATAACTGTGGCAGATGTGCAGGCAAATGCCTCGAACATCTGATCACAGAGTTTATTTAAACAGAAAGATAAGAATGGGAGTGAGGTCATTGTGTGTGTGAGAGTCATTGTGTGTATGAGTGAGACAAGAATTTGTGTGTGCGTGTGTGTGTGGGAAGAACAGTGTGTGGGTGTGTCTGAGTGTGAGAATGCTTCAGGACATTTGTTAACAGGATTAAAGCAATGAAATACAAAATTTCCATAACATAATCCCTCCTGTTTATCCAAATAGGATAACCAAACAAAAAGAAAACAACAAAACAAAGAACAAATAAGTAAAATAATAATCATCTCTGTAGTCAAAAGGACCAATAGGGTACAAATCAAGCCACTCAAGACAAAATGAGAAGCATCAAAACAAGAAAAATAATAAGTAAAGTAAAAAAATCCCTCCGATTAGACATGAAAGGTTCAGAATCAACACGATGAAGTGAGAACACAGCATGAGGTGCTGCATTCGTTTATCTATTACGGATCGTAATCTCAATCCTGATAACTTCATCCAAAGGACCATTCCATACAAAGTTCAATACAAAAATCAGTAAAGTAATAAAGAACAAATGAAATAATAAAACACGATGGCATCAAACAGTATTTTACAGAAATACAGGTGAGATAACGGGAATCTGTTAAATCAACACATTTATAGACTTAAGGAGAGCTATATCATACATGAAGTGAATTCACAGAGATGCACAATTCTACAATTTATGGCAGTTCCTGTAAAGAGATTGTGAAGGGTTAGCAACACCATATAATAAACAGAAAACTTCAGTACAGTGTCTTGAAACGTCAGGTGAATTTAGATTGAAGCTTCAAGTTGCAGACGAGCCCTTCTGTTAATGAGGAAAAATGAACGAGCAATATTAATTTATGCAGCTCTAACAATGACAGAGCTGAGGCAAACCAGGCATTCTTCATCAAAGAGCTTGTCCGTTTACTGAGAGTCCCGGTTGGTGAATAGGTTTGAAAGTCAGAGTCCTCTTCCGTTGGTCAGGATGGTTTCAGTCTTACGTTGATGAGTACCTTGAAGTCCAGGTCCGGAGTGCAATAATGGAGTTTGTGGTGTAGGAGAGCTCAGTTCAACTTCTCAATAGGAAGACTTCGGGGTCCTTCCGTGGCGTGTCGAGGCGGTTGTCCAATTGTCAGGGGGCTGTGTGTGTGTGTGTGTGTGTTTTTCTGTATTGTATATTAATATATATTGTTATTTGTAATTTCTATGTAGATGGAGGAATTTCTAGGTTTTGAATTAGAGTCAGTGGAAGACTAGTGTAGCTGGAGATGCCAGCATAAATCTATTCTGTTGTTGTTGTGGTTGTTTGATAGTGACATCCACCCCGGTGCACCTCTACAAATCCACAGCTTTTCACAGACAAGTTAAGTGTGAGAAGGTTGGCAAGTTGCCCTTGGCTGATAATGTGTTATCATAAGATGTTGTGTGTAGCTGTGCACCTGGATTTATGCATGTGAATGGAGACAGCTCCTATTTAAGTCACAAACAACTGTATGACACTCATTCTGCTCAGTTAGGACAGTCTTGGAGGTGGAAAAAACTTTGAATTAATCAAAGACAATTAATTTAAAACAGAAAACTTTAAAAAACACACAACCAGATTATTTTTTTTATTTTATGCCATCCATCCTATTTGTAAAAATATTGGGGATGTTGGCTTTTTTTTTTACCATTCTAATGATGTGGTGATCAAGTCTCTGCTGTTTGTAGATGATGTGGTCCTGTTGGCTTCACCATTTTAGGTGACAAACATCAAATATTTCCTACCATGGATACTTAAACTTTAATAAGTGACCTGCCAACTTGCCATACAATTACACTGTTCAAAATGCCACCCGAGAACTCAAAACCTAAAATTTAAAAACAACATTTTTCCCAGTAAAAACAAAATGAAAAGGATTTTCATCATTGCATATAAATCAGTTCATAGAATGAAACAAAGATTAGTTGCCATTAAGGTCACCGGTTATATTAGCTTTGCCTGCTTAATTGCTGTCCATGTCTTTCAACTGCACTTGTGTGTAAAACTAGCAGTCAAAAGCATTGGGTCGGTAATGACATCAGTACTGAACAGCAGCAGAGCCTTCATTTGCATTCATGAGTCAGGTAAAGAACAGGCACTTCCCTCTGAATAACGGTTCAGCCAGACCGCACTTAAATCCTAGTAAGCACATTGGGAAACAGGAAGTAAACTCCATACAGCAATATAAAGCTGTATTTTGTCAACAAATAAATGTAAAAATCACAAATTTTAATGTTATAAACTTTAAAGTCACAATGTGTATTTTTCATGATGATAGAGGGCAGCAGATACCTAAATCGTTGCAAGCAATCTGTATTTTTGTGTTGGAGTAAGACCTTACCAACGGATGCCCATTATAGGGCATATAGGGAGATATAGGGAGTGCAAACTTTAGCAAAATGACAAGTACATCAGCCCCTTCATTATTGACAATAAGTAAAGAGGTAAATGTGTAAAGAACAATGTTAATTGATGGTGAAATATTTGTAACCATCTGTTACATGTCAGTAAATGTGTCCTCAAGGGCTCCTGTAAAAGCAAACATGACATCTAATATGGCTTCGCCCAAGAGACTTAGACCCGCTCCCATGTATTTTAGACCAGATTATTATGGTTAAATGCTACGGAGCCGCCAATATTTTTCAACAACTGGTCATCATTTAATACATTTTCAACTAAGTTTTGATGGATATTTCCAGAGATTAACGATAAAAACTACACATTGTCACTTTAAGGAAAATGACTAGTAAAAAAACAATGCAAGAGTGCTTTACAGTAGAATTATGTATTTTTTATCAAAAAAAAGTACAAATTACTGTTTTTGCAAGTTAATTTATATACGGCAACTTCACAAAAAAAACAACAGTTTTAGAGTTGACAGGATTTTCCTCTCAGGGTTTACGGTTAATCATTGTTAAATATACAGCATTTTTTTACAGTGTGCATGGTATGTAAAACCTGTGGCAATCAAAGAGTAAAATCCAATCAATTCCAATAACACAATTCGATGCCAATATTAGCTGATAATGACAGTAAGCATCTTTTAAAAATGCTAATGTCAGTTTAATTTTCCCCAAACTAGATCTTTATACATAAATGATCCAGGAAAGTATAACTCCATTCAATTTTTGTCAATGAACAAAAGTTAATTTAATAGTGTGTGTGTGTGTGTGTGTGTGTGTGTGTGTGTGTGTGTGTGTGTGTGTGTGTGTGTGTGTGTGTGTGTGTGTGTGTGTGTGTGTGTGTCACCTTTGTCTCACCTGCAACAGGCTACCTAATTTTACAAACTATGAGAGAGCAAATACATTCTAGCAAGCCGTTTCTGTAAATCTAAAATAAGGGAGTTATATTTTATTTTCATTTCTACGAAATAGGCCATTTTACCAGGAAGTGTTTTGTGTTAACGCTAAGAAAAGGCAGGTGTAATTTCTAACCATTGTGACCTTTGTTATTCAGCAAGGTTCCTGACTGGGTCACAGAAATGGCAAAGCGTCATCATTACTTTCACCAAGTCCACCTGTGCTTTCCTTGCCCCATCAATTGAAAATGCTGGCTGTGAATAAAAATTCAAGCAGCTGTGAAACAGATGTGTTTGATTTTATTTCATACTAACCAGAGCATATCAACTGACAACAGGGCTCCAAAAAGCAGCAGTGACTCAAGATGTTTCATGCGTTTGCTTCTCCAGTCCACATCCTAACATGTTTTTTCCCCTTATTGCTTCATTCCACCTTTTTTGTCCTCCAATTGATACCTAAAGCTACAAAAATATTGTGTCTCTGTATTTTGAAAAAAAAAAAAAACATTTGAGCTGAAGTTGAACATGTTTACTTCCTCTTAATCAAATTTCTAAATTAGACACTACATCCTAACTGCTGTCCTCCTCCATACCTAGAAACCACTCAAACATTTCCAAACATTTTCATTTTGTTGTTTTATGTTCTACTAATGAGAGTCTTGGAAAAAAAAGACAAAATGAACATGCATTAGGCAGCTGGTGGGTACAAAACAGAATAATTTAACAAACCACTAACTCCCCAAGTTTAGAAAACTAAAACTGGAGAGAAGTGAGCAAAAATAATTACTTGGTTAAGCTTGGAGAAGATCAGAGCTTGAAATAAAATCTAGGAATTCAGAAATGCATAATTTCGTCATAATGTATCATGGTATTTTGGACGATGGGGACTGAGATGATGATGTGGCTGAAGTAGACATCGCATTTGTGGCTCTTGAGGAGCTGTGCAATGATTAAGCACATGGCCCCATCCAGCTGTTTGCAAGAGCTGGGAAGAGCTGAAGAGAAGCTGCAGCTGAGACGAGAAAATGCATGCATGAAAAAAAAATGCTTTGGGGTGTTTGTCATGGGGAAATAACAATATATTATGGTTAAAAGCAAAATGTGCATTTTGCACAATACAGGCCTGTTCTCCCCCTCTGGGCTATGAGATAGCAAAATCTTTGTCTTTATGTGTTTATTTATTTAATATTGCAGGTAATTCATCGGTTTATGTGTGTGCATCCCAGTGCGTCATTGATTCTTCTATACATATTATTTTTTATGCTGCAAACTGAATTGATTAAGCTGCGTCATTTAGTAACAATACCAGTTGGATAAAGTGACCAAATCTGTTACAAGAAAAATGAAGCATGACAAACGCTACAGCCATGACATTAGCAAGCTTAACTTGCAAAGTGACAACATAATCATAAAGAACCCCATCTTCACCAGAAGCCAATCTATACACTAAGGCCCTGTTCACACATAGCCGGGGATGCCTGTCATCCACACGAAAACGGAGTTTTTTCACACGAAAACGGATCTTTTTAAAAACTCCGGCCAAAGTGAAGATCTGCGTTTTCTCCGTTTTGGGTGTCTGCGTGTGGACAGACAAAACCAGAGTTTTAAGGTCCGCAACGTCACTTTCCGCGACAAAAAAATGCTGACATCACGTGTGCGACCTGTGTTTACACTAGCCGACAGCATGGATGCCCTCAGAGCTGCACTCGCTTTATCAATTGCCCAAGCGCTTTTTGCTTGTTTATTTTTCCAAGCGTAATTACTGCTCCTTGAGGAAGACCACAGACGAAGGGCGAGGTTAAGAACGGGGGAAGTACTGCCACCTACAGGTCTGACATGTCCTTAACAACGAGGTGGTGTGGATGCAAGTTTTTGGAGGGGCGGATATTCGTTTTTAAAAAAAAACCCGGCTACGTGTGGACTAGGCCTTAAGGTCACGATGTAAGAAGACTTTACGGCTTTATCTGCAAGACATCAACATCCGAAGCACAATCAGACACGATAAAATATTTATTTTCAAATGTATTCATTTTAATTTTTCATCTTATTTGAAAACATTGTTAGTACTCATCAGCTCTTCATATTCCACTCGATTCACTGATCAGCTTTCTTTTGTTATTCCAAGGTTCAGAAAAGAAGTAGGGAGATGTGCTTTCTGTGTTAAAGCTCCATGGGATTGGAATAAATTGCCCGCAGATTTAATTCATCATTTAGTAATTTAGCTTTAGAATATGTGATGCAGACTTGTAAATGTTTTGCCTCCTGTGTTTAATAACTCAATCAGTCCCTAAGTATAAGTATTGGTACTGTCACCTTTTGTGGCATAAACTATTTGTGTATTTGATATTTAATGTGAGAATATATATATATATATATATATATATATATATATATATATTAGGGCTGGGACTTTAACGCGTTAATTATGATTAATTAATTAGAAAAAAATTACTCGTTAAAAAAATTAACGCATTTAATAACAGTTTGCATTTCAAGAAAGGTGGAACCTTTGTTATTGCACGATTTCCTCATAGACCGAATATCATTGACGCACACATCAATGCACAGTGCTAATGGCTACTAAAACGGAATAAAAACAGAAAGAAGTTGCCTTGCTTGGACTGATGCCAGATTTATGAAACCCGTCTGCCTCTTTTCTTAACACCTATTCAACCACAGGAGGAATTTCATTATGCTGACATGCCTTCTTGCCTCCCTCGCTTTCATCCCATCATGTATTAGCTCCTCTCACCAAAGATGTGCTGAAAGATAAGAGAGGGCACACTGGAGCATCACGGCTCCTTGTTTTCTTTGAATAGATTGGATCATTCTTGATGAAAGGAGAAGGAGTTTGAATCAAAATACTTCTTGATGACCAACTGGGTAATCACAACCTCAATTACTATCAAAACAAAAAAATCTGGCTAAAATTATCCTATTAAACTAGTTAGAATTGAATTAGATTGTTATTTGGAATGCTTATAAGATGCTCAGCCATTCCCACTTGGCTTCCTTTACCCCACATATTTTCATTTAATGAAACATGGATTAATAAAAATGTCCTTAAAATATCAAGAATGTTTCTTAGATGTCTGTTCTGATTTTGATCTCCACACAAACTCCCCTTTTGATCTTCTGCAGCATTTTCATTTACATTCATTTCAAAGATGATAAATTATAACTTGAATGATCAAAGTAATATCGCCACATAAATAAAATCCTTTGTTGGTGTTGTAGTCTTTTTTTTTGTCTCTCAGCTTTTTTTCTTTCATGTACTTGTCCATAATTCTAATTAAAACGTCACACACAGCATCAATATATCCACACCACCAGCACTCCAGAGGTCCACCAAGACATCGAGAACTGTTTTAAAGAATCATTACCATTTGCCCTTTCTCCATCTATTCCCTGACCAAGACTTGAACTCTTTTAAACAAAGCTGATATTTTTCACAGAACGAAGGAGACATTTGGTTTCTAATTGTGATATAGATCATAAATGGCATGCACTGTACCCACGGGTGTGTTTTGTGAAGTTCTGTATCTGTTAAAGTGTGAAAAGATTTTTATTCTTGTAACGTCCCCGTGGGGGCCGAGGGAGCTTTTGGTGATAAAAATCAGTGACATTTGAAGTCTCCATAAGGACTAGAAGATGAGTAAGGATGAAATATGCAGTAAGAAGACAGCGAGAAGGACAATCACACAGATGCAGGCTCCAAGGATGCCCACTCGCTTTAGGATTTCCTAAAAAAAAATGCAGCTTAGTTGTGCTTTGTGCTTAATTGTGATTCCATGACCACGCCATGTCGCAGCTCTGTTTGTCGGCGTCTCTTGGTCTTTTACGAAAACACGGTTTTAACTGGCTTTATTGCCCTTTAACCCTGGTTTTTAACTGATTTTAGCATCACCAACTTTTTAACAACTCGTTTTTATCTACGGCTCCTTTCTTCTCTGTCATGACGGCTCCTACCTGCGATTTCGGGTGTGTGGCTGCTTGAGGCTCACCCAGAAGATCTCGGAGCTGGAGCAGAGGATCTCTACGCTTCACCAGATCCAAGATCATGAGCGCGACATGGACTTCATCTTCGGCCGGACCTTCGCCGCTGCTCGAAGTGCGGAGCTGGTCGACAACATCCCCTGCCAGCCCGATGAGGTTGTGGAGGTGCATGGATCCTCCGGGTCTCCTCGCAGGGTCGGGGCACCTGAAGGTTACACCTGCTGCAGTGGAAGATTGCTGGCTACATCTGGGGGCCAAGCCGAAAGCCCCCCTGCAGCTCCACGCCGCTTCTGCGGGACGCCTGGACCACAGTCAGCCCTGGCCGTGGCTGCGGAGGGAGAGCGCGGGGCAGCTGTCTCTGCTCCCCTCCATCTGCTCTTCCTCTCACCAACTAGTTGGGCGCCTTGGACCAGGACTTCCCTCCACTGCCAGCACCTGGCCACCGTAGCCTCGCAGGATCTGCTCCCAACCCAGAGAATCCCTCCCAGCCGCCAGAGCACCAGTTGACGTCCAGCAGCCGTCCGTGTCGCGCCGTTCCCCAGGCTGCCCTGCTCCGAGGGGTGGTACATCATACCCCGAACCCACGGAGCAAGCCTCCGCGCAAACGACCCACCATGGCAGCTCTGGGGAGCCGGTCTTGGACAGCAAGGGATTCCCTGCACAGCTCCAGCCGGAACAGGCAGCCACCACTCTGATTATCGATGATTCCATCATCAGGAATGTGCTAATGAAAGGGGCCCGTACTCTGTGTTTTCCCGGAGCAACAATGTCAGACATCACGGATCAGATCTTGAGGCTCTTATCCTTGAACACCTGGCTCTCCTCCATTACAGCACTGAACAGCATTGGTTTTATAGACAATTTTAACATTTTCTGGGGCAGGAGGGATCTGTTTGGCGCTGATGGACTCCACCTAAACAGACATGGCACACGTATCCTGGGGATGAGCCTGTGTCCTGGACCCTATTCCCACTAGGTTTTTAAAACAATTTTATGATTCTTTAAAAGATGAGGTTTTAACTATGATGAATTGCTCCTTTCAGACGGGGGTCTTTCCTGCCGCTTTTAAACGGGCGGTGGTGTGGCCCCTGCTGAAGAAGAGCAATTTAGATTTTAATGACTTAAACAATTATTGACCGGTATCCAACTTACCATTTTTAAGCAAAATTTTAGAAAAGCTTTTTTTAATCCAACTCAATGATTTTATCAACACCCATAATGTTTTTGAAAAAATTCAGTCTGGTTTTAGGGTGAACCACAGCACAGAGACAGCCCTTCTGAAGATTTTAAATGATTTTAGAATAAATTATGACAAACGGAAGGTGACTGTGTTGGTTCTACTGGATCTAGGTGCTGCCTTTGATACAGTAGACCACACTATTCTTTTAACTCGTTTGAAATGGATCGGCCTCTCTGGTGCTGTTCACCAATGGTTCACATCGTACCTCACAGACAGAACTTTTATGGTGAGTTTGGATACCTGTTCCTCTAGGGTTCATGGGATTACATGTGGTGTGCCCCAGGGTTCAATTTTAGGCCCAGTGCTTTTTAACGTTTATATGCTCCCTCTTGGCAGTCATCAGGAGACACGGGGTGAATTCCCACAGTTACACTGATGATACACAGCCGTGCATCTCTGTGTCTCCTGATGACACACGGCCAATGGACACAATTTTTAATTGCATTTTTGATATCAAATCCTGGATAGCAGAAAACTTTCTCCAGCTCAACCAGGACAAAACTGAAGTTTTAGTCATCGGTCCTGAGGCCCAGAGAGAGAAGCTTTTACCAAAATTACAATCACTGTCTGTTAATCCATCTTCACAAGTGAAGAACCTGGGTGTCATCTTTGACTTTGAGCTGACTTTTATCCATCATATTAAAAATATCACCAAAATAGGTTTTTATCATCTAAAGAACATCGTCAGAGTCTGCCCCCTTCTCTCTCGGGCCAATACGGAGATGCTGAAGTATGCTTTTATCACCAGTAGGATAGACTACTGCAATGCTCTGCTTTCTGGTCTTCCTAAAAAGAGGATTTCAGGTTTACAACTATTACAAAACTCAACAGCATGTGTCCTGATGAAGACCAGGAGGCGGGAGCACATTACTCCATTTTTAGAATCACTGCATTGGCTCCCCGTATGTTTCAGGATCGATTTTAAAATACTTTTAACGTTTTTTAAGTGTCTTAATGGTCTTGGGCCTTCTTATCTTTCAGAACTGCTTTTACCGTAGGAACCCATGCAGTCTCTGCGCTCCTCTGACAGCCAACTCCTTGTCATCCCTAAAGTTAGGACGCATATTCACGGCAAGGCGTCTTTCCAGTACTATGGTCTTCTCCTCTGGAACGAGCTGCCAGGGGACCTCAGGGCTGCTGAGAACGTTCATGTTTTTAGAAACAGGCTCAAGACTCATCTTTTTAGCTTAGCTTTTAACTGAATACTGTCACTTTTTAAATTAATTAATTAATTAGTTTATTTATTTCTTTGATCTATTTATTTAATTTAATGTATTCTTTCTTTATGCGTGTCAGGCGTGCTAGTGAGTGGAGCGAAGGTGAGGATCCACACGCTGGGGAGGAATCAGGCAGGCAGACAAACCGGGACAGGTAAAGTCTTTTAATAAGGAACACGCTGACATGGAAACAATGAGCCAACAAGAGACACAGAACTGAAGGGGTTTAAATACATGCGGGCTGGGAGCTTGGGTGATTGGAAAACGAGAGGCAGGTGGGAGCAATTAACAAAGACACATGACTGAACAGAATGGGTAGACAGGACAGGGTGTGACAGTACCCCCCCCCCACCCCCACCCCCACCCCCTCAAAGGGCGGATCCCAGACGCCCATAGGAACACAGAGCAGGGCGGGAGGAGGGGGACCCGGAGGGAGGGCCAAGAGGGACAGAGGGACCGATGGAGAGGAGGCAGGGACCAGTAGAGTCCGGGGGCCTGCGTCTGGGGCAAAGGAGGAGGCGACGACGGGCTCTGGGGTGCCTGCATCTGTGGCAGAGAAGGAGGCGACGACAGGCTCTTGGGGGCCTGCGTCTGTGGCAGAGGAAGAGGCGACAACTGGCTCTTGGAGGCCTGCGTCTGTGGCAGAGGAGGAGGCAACGACGGGCTCTTGGGGGCCTGCGTCTGTGGCAGAGGAGACGACAACGGGCTCTTGGGGGCTTGCGTCTGTGGCAGAGGAGGAGACGCCGATGGGCTCTTGGGGGTCCGCGCCTGGTGAGGGCAGGACTGGCTGTAACAGGAGGCAGAGACGGAGGCAGAGATGTCCTTGACTTCTGGACTGGAGGCGGTGGCAACGACCTCTGGACTGGAGGCGGCGGCAACGACCTCTGGACTGGAGGTGGCGGTGGCAGCCACTGGACTGGAGGCGTCGGCGGCGTCGGCCACTGGACTGGAGATGGCGGCGTCGACCACTGGACTGGAGGAGGAGACGTCGACCACTGGAGTGGAGAAAGAGACGTCGAGCGCTGGAGTGGAGGAGACGTCGACTGAAGACGGCGTCGACCACTGGACTGGAGACGGCGTCGACCACTGGAGTGGAGGAGGAGACGTCGACCACTGGAGTGGAGGTGGAGACGTCGGCCTCTGGACTGGAGGGGGAGATGTTGGACTGGAGGGGACGTCGACCTCTGGGCCGGAGGAGACGTAGACTTTAGGGCCGGAGGGGACGTCAACTTCAGGGCCGGAGGGGACGTTGACCACAGGACTGGAAGGGGCATCGACCACAGGACTGGAAGGGGCATCAACCACAGGACTGGAAGGGGCATCGACCACAGAACTGGAAGGGGCATCGACCTCTGGAGTGGAGGCGTCGTCTTCTGGGCATGAGGAGGCGTCGACTTTTGGACACAAGGAGGCGTCAACTTCTGGACACGAGGAGGCGTCGACTTCTGGACACGAGGAGGCGTCGACTTCTGGACACGAGGAGGCGTCGACTTCTGGACACGAGGAGGCTTCGACCTCTGGACACGAGGAGGCGTCGACCTCTGGACACGAGGAGGCGTCGACCTCTGGACACGAGGAGGCGTCGACCTCTGGACACGAGGAGGCGTCGACCTCTGGACACGAGGGAGCGTCGACCCCTGTCAGCTTCTGGCCAGGAGGTGCTGGCTTCTGGTCCGGGGGCGCCGACTTCTGGACCGCCGACTTCTGGACCGGAACCTTCGACTTCTGGAGTGGAGGCGGAGCCGCTGCAGGAGGGGCTGCCGAATTCTGGAGTGGAGGTGGAGCCGCTGCAGATGGGACCGCTTCCTTGGCTGAAGCCGCCGGACTGGGCTCCGACACCTGGACAGGCCGGCCCGGGGGAAGAGCCTCTTGGGTCACCACGGGGACTGGAGCTGATGGACTGAACTGAACTGGTGGCGCCGGTAACTGGGAGAGCAGGTAGGATAGATTGTCCAGCTGGAGCTCCTGGAGACTGAGGCTCTGATGGAGTTGGGCCAGCTCAGCTCGGAGACCGGCAAGCTCTGCTGGGTGGACTGCGGGCTCGATCCTTTGGCCCTGAGACGAGGGAGCTGCTGACTGGACCAAAACCTTCTCCTGGTGATTCGGGGAGGATAGGGTGTCCAGCTGGAACTCCTGGAGGCTGACGAGCTGACGGATCCAGCCAAGCTCTGCCTGGAGACCGGCGAGCTCTGTCAGCTGGGCTGTAGGCGTGGTTCGTCCGCCTGCAGATGACGGAAGCGCTGATTGGACCGGAGACGAGACTGCTGGTCTGACTGGGGGCAGGTCCAAGCTGGCGCGCCGAGCCGGGGCAGCAGCGAGCTTGCGGCTCCGTCCTGGGACAAGGGGTGACGTTGGAGCCCGGCATCCTTCCCAACGCTCTGGGCCAACTCCGGGGGAGCACACAACCAGTCTGGTGCCCACATAGCAGGAGCGGTCCATCTGCGCCTCCCCGTCCAACTCTCCATCCGGCTCCGGGAGGGTGGAGAGGATCGCTGAGGTCCGGGATCGGCGGCGGCGTCCGCGGCGAGGCGATGCCGGAGGAACAGGAGCCGGCCGGTGGTCCGCGGCAAGAAACTGGAGCAGGTACTCCCAAGGGATAACCTCCCCGCTGGATCCTTCTGTGGGTTGGCTCATTCTGTCAGGCGCGCTGGTGAGTGAAGCAGAGGTGAGGATCCACACGCTGGGGAGGAATCAGGCAGGCAGACAAACCGGGACAGGTAAAGTCTTTTAATAAGGAACACGCTGATATGGAAACAATGAGCCAACAAGAGACACAGAACTGAAGGGGTTTAAATACATGAGGGCTGGGAGCTTGGGTGATTGGAAAACGAGAGGCAGGTGGGAGCAATTAACAAAGACACATGACTGAACAGAATGGGTAGACAGGACAGGGTGTGACAATACATGCTTCTTAAACAATTTTTTACCTTGATTTATGATCAACATTATTTTAATATCTATATAACTTTTTGTATTACAATTCTCATTTTAGCTCTTTGGATTTTATATTTTAACCTTAATTTAACCTTTTTCCAGTGCTTCCTCTGTGGGAGCCCTCTGCCCCAGTGGTGGTGGTCGGCTGTGGCGGCCTGGGTGCTTTCCATGTGTGCCTGGGTGGTGGTGGGGGTTTCTGCCCTCCCCACCCTGGGCGCCCGGTGTCAGTGCCTCGGCTGCTGCTAAAGATCTGCTGTTGTCAGGGTGGATGGCTCCCCTGATGGCGTTTCCTTATCCTTATCTTAGCTGGTCTGGCTCATCTGATCTCAGCCAATCGTGTTTTTTGTTTTGTTTTGTTTTTTTTTTACCATGGGGAAGGGGGCATGTGTGTGTGTGTGTGTGTGTGTGTGTGTGTGTGTGTGTGTGTGTGTGTGTGTGTGTGTGTGTGTGTGTGTGTGTGTGTGTGTGTGTGTGTGTGTGTCGGTGGAGGAGTGTTGTGAAGGGGTTTTTATTGCCCTAAAATTCTGGGGATGGGAGGAAATGTGTGCATGTGGGGCCTTTTTAATTTGTTAAGCACTTTGAGTTGCATGTATTGTATGATTAAGTGCTATATAAATAAAGTTAATTGATTGATTGATTGATTGATTGATTGATTGATTGATTGATTGATTGATTGATTGATTGATTGATTGATTGATTGATAATGCAGGTGAGGGCTACAGATGTGCAATGGTTTCAGGCATGATTCACAAAAACATGTCTGCATTTCAGACTTCAACAACCCTCTTCTCATTTTCTTTAAGGTGACATCTTACATGGTTAAACTCAAAGATGTGCTATTTTTCTTTCTTTTTTTCCCCTGTTGCTTTGAAAGCTGTGGAAAGTTGAGAAAAAGACCACTTTTCAATGAATCATTCATCTATGCAATTCATCCGTCCAAAGTCACAGGGGAGCTGAATCCTTTCCCAGCTGTCATTAGGTGGGAGAGGGGGTACCCCTGGACAGGTCACCTGTCTATAAACGGGCTAACACAGAGAGACACAAGACAAACAACCATGCACTCACACACATGCACACTAACTCCTATGTTAGAGTCACAACTTGAACTGACATGAATGTTTTTGGATTGTTGGAGAAAACTCAGAGAAACCCCACACAGGCACTGGAAGGCATGCATACAAGCCCACAGGCAAGGTCTCCCAGCCAAAAAACAAACTGGGGAGACTTCTGTCATGAAAAATAGAATGTTTCCTTTGCATTCTGCTATCTTAGTTATACGTTTAAAATAATGCAAGACCAAATAAATTATCACAGGTATTAGGGACAAAAATGTATTTGTTTTGCTTTCCTTTGTTGGAGCTAAAGGGTAGAACGTTTCTAAGCGACCTGGAAATTACTTTGCAGTTCAGTACATTTTATTTCAGACAACAAAATAAAATATAATTTGTATATGAAAAGACACACTATTAGCATCAAATCTATAAAGACGTATTACTCATCTCTGTAGCTTCCCTCAACTGTGTCAGATGCTTTCAGCTCATTGTGGCATTTTAAAGCCACAACAGGTAGCTTTTTTTCCAGTGAATAACCTAATATAAACTGTCTGCAGCCTGCCTACCACAATCAGAAACCCCCAAAACAACCAATTTGCGAATATTGCTGCCAGCACACTGGGTTAGAAAGAATCTGATTGCTTTCTTTAATGAGACCAAACTAAAAAAAAAAAAAAAAAAATCTGCCAAAAATCACCCCATAATAAACCCAGCTAACAGGGAACGTTCCCATAACTTTCGCTAACATTCTTTAAAAGTTTTTTTAATGTTAGTACATAACGTTGCTAAAGTAATGTTTTCAAAATGTTCTTTGAACGTTATTAATGTTGCTGTAACGTTGATAGAAAATGTTCTTAGAAGATTGTTATAAGAACGTTGTAACAACATTATTTCTGCATGATGAAAGTTCTCATAACGGTGATAGGAAACGTTTTTATAACAATGTTCTCTGAACGTGTATATAATGTTTTTGTGATTGATCAAAGTTCTCAAAATGCTGAAAGAAAACATTCCTAGAACCATGTTCTTGTAACGTCTTTACAACGTTATTTATGGTTGATGAAAGTTCTAACAATGTTTGTTAGAAAACATTCTTTGAACCACATTATTGGAACGTCTTAACAACGTTATTCATGACTGATGAAAGTTCTCATTATGTTGTTTGAAAACATTCATAGAACCTTATACTCGGAACGTTTTCACAACATTATCTGTGATAGATGAAAGTTCTCACAATGTTGCTGGAAAACATTTTCAGAACCACATTCTTATAATGTCTTTACAACGTTATTCATGATTGATGGAAGTTGTCATTACGTTGTTAGAGAACAATTTTAGAACCACATTCTCGGAACATGGTAACAACGTTATTTATGATTGATGAAAGTTCTCTTAGTGTTGTTAGAAAACATTCTTAGAACCACGTTCTTATAATGTCTGTACAACGTTATTCATGATTGATGGAAGTTGTCATTATGTTGTTAGAGAACAATTTTAGAACCACATTCTCGGAACATGGTAACAACGTTATTTATGATTGATGAAAGTTCTCTTAGTGTTGTTAGAAAACATTCTTAGAACCACGTTCTTATAATGTCTGTACAACGTTATTCATGATTGATGAAAGTTCTCATAATGTTGATAGAGAACATTTTTAGAACCACATTCTCGGAACATGGTAACAACGTTATTTATGACTGATTAAAGTTCTCTTAGTGTTGTTAGAAAACATTCTTAGAACCACGTTCTTATAATGTCTTTACAACGTTATTCATGATTGACGAAAGTTCTAATAATGTTGATAGAGAACATTTTTAGAACCAGATTCTCGGAACATGGTAACAACATTATTTATGATTGATGCAAGTTCTCTTAGTGTTGTTAGAAAACATTCTTAGAACCACGTTCTTATAATGTCTTTACAACGTTATTCATGATTGACGAAAGTTCTAATAATGTTGATAGAGAACATTTTTAGAACCACATTCTCGGAAGATGGTAAAAACGTTATTTATGATTGATTAAAGTTCTCTTAGTGTTGTTAGAAAACATTCTTAGAACCACATTCTTATAATGTCTGTACAACGTTATTCATGATTGATGAAAGTTCTCATAACGTTGTTAGAGAACATTTTTAGAACCAGATTCTCGGAACATGGTAACAACGTTATTTATGATTGATGAAAGTTCTCTTAGTGTTGTTAGAAAACATTCTTAGAACCACGTTCTTATTATGTATTTACAACATTATTCATGATTGACGAAAGTCCTAATAATGTTGATAGAGAACATTTTTAGAACCACATTCTCGGAACATGGTAACAACGTTATTTATGATTGATTAAAGTTCTCTTAGTGTTGTTAGAAAACATTCTTAGAACCACGTTCTTATAATGTCTGTACAACGTTATTCATGATTGATGAAAGTTCTCATAACGTTGTTAGAGAACATTTTTAGAACCAGATTCTCGGAACACGGTCACAACGTTATTTATGATTGATGAAAGTTCTCTAAGTGTTGTTAGAAAACATTCTTAGAACCACGTTCTTATAATGTCTGTAAAACGTTATTCATGATTGATGAAAGTTCTCATAACGTTGTTAGAGAACATTTTAAGAACCCCTTTCTCGGAACATGGTAACAACGTTATTTATGACTGATGAAAGTTCTCTTAGTGTTGCTAGAAAACATTCTTAGAACCATGTTCTTATAATGTCTTTACAACTTTATTCATGATTGATCAAAGTTCTCATAACGTTGTTAGAGAACATTTTTAGAACCACATTCTCGGAACATGGTAACAACGTTATTTATGATTGATTAAAGTTCTCTTAGTGTTGTTATATTTATATAATATATTATAATATGTTTTATATATAATATATATATGTTATATATATATATATATATATATATATAATATATATATATATATATATATATATGTATATATATATATATATATATATATATATATATATTTGGAACTTTTTATTTTTGAATTAGAACGACAACATTTACATGGAGATGCATTTGAGTTTTTTCTTCCCCTCTCCAGGGCAGTGTTTCCCTGAACAAAGTTCGAATTTCCTTGTGGCCATAAGATCTCTACAACTTAACCAAATCACCAATCAGTACATATACAGTGGGGCAAAAAAGTATTTAGTCAGCCACCGATTGTGCAAGTTATCCCACTTAAAATGATGACAGAGGTCAGTAATTTACATCATAGGTACACTTAAACTGTGAGAGACAGAATGTGAAAAAAAATCCATGAATTCACGTGGCTGGATTTTTAAAGAATCTATTTGTAAATCAGGGTGGAAAATAAGTATTTGGTCACTTCAAACAAGGAAAATCTCTGGCTCTCACAGACCTGTAATGTCTTCTTTAAGAAGCTTTTCTGTCCTCCACTCATTACCTGTATTAATGGCACCAGTTTGAACTCATTATCCGTATAAAAGACACCTGTCCACAGCCTCAAACAGTCAGACTCCAAACTCCACCATGGCCAAGACCAAAGAGCTTTCGAAGGGCACCAGGAAAAGAATTGTAGACCTGCACCAGACTGGGAAGAGTGAATATACAATAGGCAAGCAGCTTGGTGTGAAAAAATCAACTGTAGGAGCAATTATCAGAAAATGGAAGACATACAAGACCACTGATAATCTCCCTCGATCTGGGGCTCCACGCAAGATCTCATCCCGTGGGGTCAAAATGATCATGAGAACGGTGAGCAAGAATCCCAGAACCACACGGGGGGACCTGGTGAATGACCTGCAGAGAGCTGGGACCACAGTAACAAAGGTCACCATCAGTAACACACTACAACGGCAGGGAATCAAATCCTGCAGTGCCAGACGTGTTCCGCTGCTGAAGCCAGTGCATGTCCAGGCCCGTCTGAAGTTTGCCAGAGAGCACATGGATGATACAGCAGAGGATTGGGAGAAGGTCATGTGGTCAGATGAAACCAAAGTAGAACTTTTTGGTACAAACTCAACTCGTTGTGTTTGGAGGAAGAAGAATACTGAGTTGCATCCCAAGAACACCATACCTACTGTGAAGCATGGGGGTGGGAACATCATGCTTTGGGGCTGTTTTTCTGCTAAGGGGACAGGACGACTGATCTTTGTTAAGGACAGAATGAATGGGGCCATGTATCGTGAGATTCTGAGCCAAAACCTCCTTCCATCAGTGAGAGCTTTGAAGATGAAACGTGGCTGGGTCTTCCAACACGACAATGATCCCAAACACACCGCCCGGGCAACAAAGGAGTGGCTCCGTAAGAAGCATTTGAAAGTCCTGGAGTGGCCTAGCCAGTCTCCAGACCTCAACCCCTTAGAAAATCTGTGGAGGGATTTGAAAGTCCGTGTTGCTCGGCGACAGCCCCAAAACATCACTGCTCTCGAGAAGATCTGCATGGATGAATGGGCCAAAATACCAGCTACTGTGTGTGCAAACCTAGTAAAGACCAATAGTAATCGTTTGACCTCTGTTATTGCCAACAAAGGTTATGTTACAAAGTATTGAGTTGAATTTTTGTTACTGACCAAATACTTATTTTCAACCCTGATTTACAAATAAATTCTTTAAAAATCCTGCCATGTGAATTCATGGATTTTTTTCCACATTCTGTCTCTCACAGTTGAAGTGTACCTATGATGTAAATTACTGACCTCTGTCATCATGTTAAGTGGGAGAACTTGCACAATCGGTGGTTGACTAAATACTTTTTTGCCCCACTGTAGTTCTGACAAGCTTTCTCTGTATTCATCTTATCTGCTTTCTAATACATTCTACATTTTACTTTGATCTAGCTAAATAACTCACCCAAAAGACAAAAATACATTAAAAAATTTATAATAATAATTTTCACATGAGAGTACTATCTTTCTAACATTTGTTTTATTGGTTCCCACATTTTTTCTAATTTCACTAGTCCCAGTCATAGTCTTGCATTAATTTGTTCCATTTTGTAGACCTGTCTAACTCTGTCTCTCCACTGTGCCACCCTTGGGGGTTCTGTGTCCAGCCATAAAACCTTAATACACTTCTTGGCAGTCATAAGCAGAATTCTGATTACGTATGTCTCCATTATGTGTGTAAGAATTTTTGTATAGCATTCCCAGTACAAACCATTTTAACTTAAATTGTAATTTCACCTTCCAGGTTCTTTCAATTTCTCCCTAACACCTTCCCAGAATGGTATGAATTTAGGGCAGAACAAAAGTATATGTGAAAAGTCTCCCACTAGCCTGCATTTTCTCCAACATAAATTTGAAACGTTACTATTTAAATCAAATCACTTTTTTTGTCACGTCACATGTGCAGGTACACTGGTACAGTACATGCGAGTGAATTTCTTGTGTGCGAGCTCCACAGCAACAGAGTTATGCAAAAATACAGTAATGTAAAAACAAGTAAAATATAAAAATGGCTAATCTAAGTAATAATATGTATAAGTTGTAATGTATATACATTACTAAATGTTTATGCAAGTATATTATTATTATTTTTTTAATATATTGTTCTACGTGTGTGCGTGTGAGTGTGTGTATAGTGTGTATATACGTGTTTTACAAATGAATAAAGTAAACAATAAGATAAGAGATATAAAACGTACAGAGGCTGGTATGTGCAAAACAGTGGCATTAATGTACAGTATGGAGTGTGTAATGTGGGAGTTTCAGTAGTGAGGGTGAGGTGTCTGCGAAGTGTTCAGCAGTCTGATGGCCTGATGGAAAAAACTGTCTCTCAGTCTGCTGGTTCTGGACCGGATGCTGCAGAACCTCCTTCCTGATAGAAGTAGTCTGAACAGTTTATGGCTGGGGTGACTTGAGTCCTTGATGATCCTCCCCGCTTTCCTCAGGCACCGCTTCCTGTAGATGTCCTGGAGGGAGGGAAGCTCACCTCCAATGATCCTTTCTGCACACCGCACTACTCTCTGGAGAGCTTTGCGGTTGTAAGCGGTGCTGTTGCCATACCAGGTGGAGATACATCCAGTGAGGATGCTCTCAATGGCACAGCGATAGAAGGTCCTGAGGATGCGGCGGCTCATGCCAAATCTTTTCAGTCTCCTGAGAAAGAAGAGGCGCTGCTGTGCACTCTTCACCGTATTTTCCGTGTGCACTGACCACGTAAGATCCTCAGCCAGATGAACTCCAAGGAAACGGAAGCTGCTCACCCTCTCCACAGCGTCGCCGTTGATGATGATGGGGGTGTGTATTCCTCTGCTCCTCCCGGAAGTCCATTATCAACTCCTTTGTCTTTGTGACGTTGAGGGTGAGACGGTTGTCCTGACACCAGTGGGTCAGGGCGCTGATCTCCTCCCTGTAGGCCGTCTCATCGTTGTTGGTGATGAGACCTACCACTGTGGTGTCGTCCGCATACTTCACAATGATGTTGGAGTTTCTCGTGGCCGTGCAGTCGTAGGTGTAGAGTGAGTACAGGAGAAGGCTCAGCACACACCCCTGCGGAGCACCAGTGTTCAGTGTGACGGGGGATGAGGTGGTGCCGCCTAGTCTGACCACCTGGCGTCTGTCAGACAGAAAGTTAAGGATCCAGCTGCAGAGGGAGCTGCTCAGTCCAGACAGTTTCCTGTCCAGCTTAAAGGGAACAATGGTGTTGAATGCTGAGCTGTAATCTACAAACAGCATTCTCACATACGTGACATGATAAGTGGAGTTTTAAAATATGCGCCTTCACCTTCCATTCAAATTCCCTCCAAGACAGACTATTAGTTAGTTTATGGCCTGCTTCAAGTGTTTCCTCCCATTCCTCATCTGTCATCATTATGTTCACTTCCAGTTCCCATTTTTCTTTAATATCTGTATTCTTAACAGTCAAATCCTGTTGTAAAGCTTTATATATTTTGAAATCAGTCCTTTTTTTTGACATGTCCTTTCTGTTTAACATATTCCTCCATATTAAGTTTATCCTTGCTTGAATCTTTGCCTTATTTCGAAATAACTAGTCAATTAAGTGTGAGTATTGAGTGGTACTGGACTTCTGTAAAAATAATTTTCATAGGGATGAAGAAAGTACTCTGTCTGGCTGTCCTAAATAACATATTAAGCATGAAATTACGAATTATTGTGAAATTACACGCACAGGAAGTGCTTTTATTTTGTAGCATTTGCTCAGTCGGCTCTCGAAGCTTCTGGGCAGACCGAGAAGAAGAGCAGGGTCGGAGGTGCATTAACTGTCGGATGTCACGCTTCTGTTCTGCACTTGACAGTCGATGCTTCTGCACCACTGAGCTAAATGTAAGTAGCCACCATAAAAGTTGCTTAAATGTTTTTAAGACGGACATGGTGAGTAATGTTGGCCACGTAGCAAGCTAATATGCTAAGTCATCGTGTAAGTTAGCTGTGTTATTAACGTTGTGTGCGACTAAAGTCCGTTTATTAAATGAAACGAGCAGCGCTTTCTCATTATTGAAGGTTAGCATTACTTTAGATACTTTTTATTAGACTTCTAGAGACTTATTCCCTCCATTTTTGTCCCCTCCATTGTATTTTTTTTAAACGTGACGTTCTGAGAAAAAAATGAAAGCGGGAGCTCAGCGCCACCAAGTCAAACTTAAACGTCCATTTATTAAAAGTAAATGAGCAGTGATCTCTTGTACAGCGATGAAAAATCAGTCTGTGTTGTAAACTATTTTCCCCGTAGCACCTGTGCCATAGCTTTGCAAGCAGCCTGCTTTTTTAACCGTAGAAGAGGATTGTGACCGCAAGAGACGAAGCAGTGCTGATCTCGATGCTATATGTTCCCTCCTTCCCTCCATTTTTGTCTCCTCCATAGTTTTTTTAAAACGTGATGTTCTGAGGACAAAAAAAAAAAACAGGAAGTTCAGTTCGCTGGCGGGAGTTTGTCAGTTTTTGTGAAAAGTTTTATTTAATACACACATATACATCGAAATTTTGTTAATGTTTTTATCATCAAATTAACTAGTGCTCAGTTGCACATATCTTGAACCGCAGAACGCTGTTTCTATTAATTTCACAGTATTTTAGTGTTGTAATTTTGTCCTTACTGTACGCTGTTGCTCCAGATTCTTTTCTTTAAATGTTATGTTTTTAGCTTTGTGTGGATAAGTCAAATTACACTTGAATCTTCTCACATAGCTTCATATATAGTGGAGGACTGCCTAAATTTTGCTGACTAACACAGATCTACCTTGTGATTCACAAAGTTTTTTTTCTCTACTGATTATGCTTCCTGGTGTAGATGTGTAAATGTAGAGTATCTGCGTTCCTATGAGCTGTCAGCCACATTGGGAAGCCTGTCTATGAATCTAAAGTCAGACTTCAATGATCCAACCCCACTCTCTGCACACAAGATTGATGGCATGCTGCTGTTGACCCCCAAGAGGTTCATACAAGTGAGACAGAAGTAAGAACACTGGTGAGTAATTCTCACAATCTGTATTTTTGATGGCACATTCTAAATAACATGACTATATATGTATGTATGTATATATGTATACAGATTTGTCTTTTAAAACTGTCGCTTTGGCACAGAGGCTGTTATTCATGATTGTTAACATTCAAAAAACTTATGAATGCCCTATGTTTTCTGTATTAAGGTGCTTTTGACTTAAATATCTCTTCATTTCTTTATTACAGTGATGGCGGCTGAAGCCCCACGAAACATGATCCTACGTGCTGTCGAATCTGACCGTGTAATTAAATTAAAACTTGACTCCTGTCCGGCCTCTTTTGATGAACTGATTAAGATTTTAAAAGAAAAACTGGAACTTGACTGTGATTTCAATTTGAAATACGAAGATCCAGACTTTGATGGAAGGCTCACTTGCCTTGTTGACATAGAGGAGTTACCACAAAAATCCTTTGTTCATATTTCCCTTACACAGGATTCCCGTTCTGTTGCATCAACTGATACCTTTTCAGATGTGTCATCCCCAGAGCGTCTAAGCAGATGGCCCCCAGGTCCTTTTCAGATTCCCAAATTTCCATTTGACATTGAGCTGACACGTAGAGATGTGAATACTGAATTTGAAAAGAATGAAAGACTTCAGTTGTCAAGAATCTGGCATCTACCATATATACAGTAGGTTCAAGGCTTACCCTAGTGACAAAGAAATAGCAATGGTCTTGTGAGCAAACATCATGTTTAAAAGAAGCAGGATCTGACAGTGGTTGGAATGGATGGAAAAACAGCATCAAGTTCAAAAAGGAAAATTACAGGACTAAGAAGAGAAGAGCTGGATGTCAGGAGGTCTCCGTAAATGCTGGGAAAAGAAGCCAAAGAAACCCAGAGAATGAACCTTCCCATTCAAACATCCAAGCGTGCAGAACTTCCTGCCTAACTTTCCTCAAGGAGAAGACCCCTCTAGTCTGGGCTGTATGAGGCAGGCTGTTGTTGAGGAAGTAAAGAAGACTGAGAGAAACATATGTGTTATTAGCCGGATGATGCAGACAACATTTGCCTTGAGACGACAGACGAGTCATGTCCTGCCCTCCTGTGAAAGAGCTGATGGACCTCTGGCCTGCTCTTCATATGCCAGCTGAGGTAATGAGGATCAGCTCTTTCATCTGGTTTTATCTTTGACCATGCTATTTCACATTGTGTGTAGCGTTGCTGTATTTCATTCATCATAAATTAATAATTGTTTTTATTGTACTGTTCTTTCATTAATGCAGGTGTATGCAGAGTTTCAACGAATCACAAACCAGAACCGTCCTAACACCTTTTATGCGCAGCTAAATCACCACACTCCTCATTTGATGGCCTTATTCATACAGAAAGCTTCCAAAACTGGAAAGACTGCAAATGCTTTGGCTGACATTGTCAAAGCCCATGATGCACAGGTGAATATACAATTTACAGGTAATGTCTTTATGCTATGAGTATTGGAGCCACTGAAGAAAAAAAAATAGAATTCTGAGAAAATAAGTCATAAATCTGAGTTTAATCTCAGAGTTCTGACTGGTACCTAAAACAAAAAAAAAAAGGAAATTGGGGAAGATTATGAGGGGGGATCAGAATTCTGACTTAAATCTTAAAATTCAGGCTTTTATTTTTTTGTTTGTTTTGATTTGGGTTTTTTTAACAAAAAATTCCTAAATAGTTTTTTGTTTGTTTTGTTTTAGGTTTATGAAAAAAGTCAGAATTCTGACTTAAATCCCAGAATTTTGAAAATGTCTGAGTCTTTTTCTCAATTCTTTTTTTCTTCTTCAGTGACTAATACTCTTAGGCAATAAGGCAGTATTAGGGCCACTGAAGGAAACAATTGAATACTGAGATAAATGTCAGAATTCTGACTTTATTAATTTTATTTATTTTCAGAATTTTTTCTTCAGTGGCCCTAATACCCCTCCGTATTATGTAATGTTAAACACTTCAAATTAACTTTTGAATTCAGCAGTTTATCATTGGATTTAGATGCAGATATCACTGTCTTGGAAAATTGGTCAGAGCAATTTGGCATTAAGTTTGATTAGTAAACTTGACAGTATTTACACTCTTAATCTTCTTAGGAATTACATGATGTCCACACAAGGCGTACCACTGTTCTCCATGCCCTTCCTGTCTATCTGCGTGAGGAAACCTCTGGATTTTTGAGGACATGTGTGGTAAGTCCCAGTATTGTAAATTTGAACAAATCATTCTATTTATTTATGCATAAAGACAACACAAGGACAACGCACATGAACATTTTGGAAAATGTGCCATTGTTTCAACTACAAACCTTTGGCAAGATGTTTAAGCCTGCCACACACGAGAGCAATCAGCTGAGCAAACGGCCTCGAATGACTGTTTGCTCAGCAGATTGCTCGCCGTGTGCGCCTGATTTTCACTGAGTTTTCTGCCTCTCGAGACGCTGAGGTGAATATCTGACCAGTTAGATATTTTGAGCCTCACAGGGGTAAAAACTCGCTGTGTGCGCACTACTGAGCTGCTGGTTGAGCTGAAATATTCTAGTGGCCAACCAAAGCACGTTTTCCACTCACATGACCCCAAGATGTATTCAGATGCAGCCCCTTACCCTGTCTGCGTGTCTGAAAAATAAACAAAACGGTACCTTGCGGATCGATGGGCCCACTGTTTCCATTACCCTTTCGGAAGGATTCTGGGTCTTCCAGGTGTGTCTCGGAGTAAATTGGCATAAACTCCTTGCCTGGTCCATCTTTCCAGCTACCATACCCATATTTTCCTAACCTTGAAATGCCGGTGGCGGCGACATTTCGTCAACAAAAAAAGGATAGGCATTTCCTCCATTTCCAGCTCTGTCTCTGTTTTGTTTCTTTTCTGACATGCAGACAGGGGGCTGCCATCTTGGGGTCATGTGAGCGGAGAACGTGCTTTGGTTGTCCACTAGAATATTTCAGCTCAACCAGCAGCTCGGTAATGCGCACACGGCGAGTTTTTACCCCTGTGAGGCGGAAAATATCTTAACTGGTCAGATATTCACCTCAGCGTCTCATGAGGTGGAAAACTCAGTGAAAATCTGGCGCACATGGCGAGGTATCTGCTGACCAAGCGGTCATTCGAGACCGTTTGCTCAGCAGATGGCACTCGTGTGTGGCAGGCTTTAAGGCACTGAGAAAAATCAACAATCACTGCAAAGAATTCAAGTAGCTTTCATTAGCATAACACTGGCACACACTGGAGCCATCTCACTTTATTCGTAAATGAGAGCACAACGCAACAGATTGAACGGGAGTAGGGCTGGGCGATATGGCCTAAAATCAATATCACCATATATTGAAGATCTCACCTCGATAACGATAAGTTGACGATAACTACAGGAATGCGTAGCAACAATATTTGTCCACTAGATGGGGCTGTCTCATGTATTACATTGACTAAAATTTTACATGACTCAAGGTGCTACAGCTTCTTAAACGGACATAAATGTGGCCAACTTACACATCTTTTCATTTTTTTATTATCAAATTTATTGACATGGGAAAAATTATCTGGATGAGAGACAAGAACTTGGATAACGATAAATCTTTGACATGTTGCCCAGCCATAAACAGGAGTCTATCAGTCTGCATTTATTGTTATTTACATGACAATCTACTGAAATAAAAATGGCCACAGTCAGAGTTTCAGTTCAAATATGATTAGTGTATGATCTCCCTTTCATTTTTGTAAGGATGATACCAATGAGCCGGACCTCAGGGATGCAGCAGTTGTCCTCCTGACAACCATCACCGATGATGCCGAGAGTCCAGTTACGTACGACCCAGTGAGAATCTCTTATCCTAGAGCAGTGGTTCCCAAACTTATTTAGCCGCGCACCCCCTTCTATGTCCCGACCATGTCGACGCACCCCCCAGCCACCACATCAGGGCATGGCTATATATATATATATATATATATATCAGACGTCAAGCTAAACAGACAGGGTTAAAAATAATGATCGACCTTTTCCCCCATCACTTTCATTTTTTAAATAGTAATTAATAAACATTCGATACCATTATGATTTCCTTTGATTTAATTTTAAATAAATATTTAGAGTGTCCAGGTAGCACATCAACAATGCAATTTAACGGTTTTCTTAAAGTAGGAACGTTTAACCTGTGCGGCCAGAGCGCTCTCCTTCCTTCTGTTCTGCGTAAACCTGAGCTGATCACCTACTTGTGCGTAATCAAATGTCAATAGGGGACAAGATATAGCCATGATGTTCACTTTTACCTCAGACTGACTTATTGCTGTTTTATGGTGTGGCTGAATCTGCGATCCGCTGCCACGCTGACTGGAACAACAAATGCTGCAACAGGGGTTGTAGTCAGGTTCGGAGTCACTGCTGGAGCGGACCCGACTTTAATACGTCATCCCAAAATAGAAGCTAATATCTTAATTTGACCTGGAATGAAAAATGTTTTAAAACCTCTTAAAAGTTTTTATCACAGAGGAGGCAGCGCTCATTTCTGGGGCGCCGGAGTTTGCGCAGCGTGCGCTCTTATTGAATCTGCGTGTGTGTGTGTGTGCGCGCGGCACAGCTCCATGAGGCGCTCCAGTCACCTCGCGTCGTTATCGGCGTTATTTAAACCAATGTTGTAAAATGACTTCTGCCCAGCCCAGATGTGCTCGCTTGTGCACCCGTGAGCCGTGGTTCAGCTGGCACGCGTCTGACCTCTGACAGACGCACTCTGAACTTCAGATCTCCGGCACGCTGTTAATAGCCTGAATGGGAATCATTTCTTATTTATTTAATTACATCCACAATGTTCTGTGTGTGAGGTTTACACTGTCAGAACACCTGCATGAGACAGGTGTTAATTACAATCTGCCAGAATGACTCACCACCTTCAGATTCCTCCAACATCGTTAAAAATGATCAAATACGGAACATATCGGTGTGCGCAGGCCAGAGTGCTGAAGCTCGGCACATTGTTATTATGAAGCTAGAACACATGTGGAGGACACGCGCGCGCGCAAAAATATACTTGTTTTCAATTATATTTATTGTGGCCACTTACGTTTTCTTTGGCCCACCCACAAATGAGTTTACGCTAATAGTGACATATGACAGACTTCTCTGAGCTCCGCAGCCATTACACTTTTCACCTCGCGCACCCCCTAGCGGCAGCTCGTGCACCCCACTTTGGGAATCCCTGTCCTAGAGGGTGATGTGATTGTCAACCTCTCCAGGCTTCCTGATGCCTTCCTGGTAATGTTCGGCCTCATCTATGCCTTACATCTAGATTATCCGAAGGGACTGACCAACACATTTGAGTCCACGCAGAAAATCTTACTTGGTCTAAACTGTCACCCAAGCTGCAGAGTCAAAAATGACCTGATGTTACATGTGTAACTCAAAATCTTAAAGAGTGGTGGATTCAGATGGCTCACTCTGTTAGATCATTGTCCACATCCACAATGTAATTTACTATTTGTCTGCTCTTTAATTGTTGATGTTAAAGTAACACACCACCATTTGGGCAAATATGTTCATTTTCCACTCCTCCTTGAGTTAACCCTCCCACTGTCCTAATGGGTAGGACCCCGCGAGGAAAGTTGACCATTGAGCAGGGTTGATGGTTCATCCCTTGGGTCTATATGGCAGAGGTGAGGAGGGAGCACCACCTCACCCCTGTCACGTGGACCTCAAGGGATAAACCATCAACCCTGCTCAATGGTCAACTTTCCTCGCGGGGTCACCCATAAAGACAGTGGGAGGAACAGTTGAGTTTTACCTTTTCTCTGTTCGTCCAGCCGTTCTGAGTCTGGCAACTCCATTTGTGTCTTTAGTTTCTTCGTCTTCGTCTTCGTCTTCCTCCGCTTATCCGGGTCCGGTTCGCGGGGGCAGCATCCCAATTAGTCTTTAGTTTAGCATGAATAATTGAATCGGATTAGCCCATTAGAATCTAATGCTAATAGGCTAATCCGATTCAATACTCGACTGGTTTTATGCCAAATGGCATAAAGTACTCACTGACTTACTTGATAGTGGTTAGTGTAATTCATATTTTGTTAATGTTGAATTGATGTGCATCCTGATGTTGCTTTAAACCAGGGATTCCCAAAGTGTGCGCGAGCTGCCGCTAGGGGGTGCGCAAGGTGAAAAGTGTAATGGCTGCGGAGCTCAGAGAAGTCTGTCATATGTCACCATTAGCGTAGAAACTCATTTGTGGGTGGGCCAAAGAAAAAGTAAGTGGGCACAATAAATGTAATTGAAAACAAGTATATTTTTGCGCGCGCGCGTGTCCTCCACATGTGCCCTAGCTTCATAATAACACTGCTCAGAGCTTCAGCACTCTGGCCTGCGCACGCCGATATGTTCTGTATTTGATCATTTTTAACGGTGTTGGAGGAATCTGAAGGTGGCGAGTCATTCTGGCAGATTGTAATTAACACCTGTCTCATGCAGGTGTTCTGACGTTGTAAACCTCACACACAGAACATTGTGGATGTAACTAAATAACAAGAAATGATTCCCATTCAGGCTATTAACAGCGCGCTGAAGATCTGAAGTTCAGAGTGCGTCTGTCAGAGGTCAGACGCGTTCCGGCTGAACCACGGCTCACGGGTGCACAAGTGAGCACATCTGGGCTGGGCAGAAGTCATTTTACAACATTGGTTTAAATAGCGCGAGACGCGGTGATTTGAGCGGCTGTGCTGCACACGCGCGCACACACACACGTGCACACAGATTCAATAAGCACGCACGCTGCTTTAACTCCAGCGCGCCGTCAGACTGAAGGCAGAAATGAACGCTGCCTCCACCGTGATAAAAACTTTTAAGAGGTTATTTTTCATTCAAGGTCAAATTAAGATATTAGCTTCTGGGATGAGTCGGGTCCGCTCCAGCCAGTGACTCCGAACCTGCAGTAGGGCTGTCGCGGTTGAGGAATTCCCCCTGCGGTGATTCAGGGTGGCTTAATATTGCGGTGTGCGATATTATTGCAGCACTTTTTTATTGCAGTACTATCTAAACATAATGTTTACACATTTAAAAAAGGTTAAAAATTGCCGTGCCTTCTTTAATAACACTTTACTGAATGCAGATCAAAGGGCAGTAACAACGCAGATCGCAGTAACGCTTGTTTCTCCGACAGTCGGAGTCCGACTGAACTTAAAAACAACAAAATTCAGGAGCTTAAACTTTTAAATGCAAATTTGGCTGCAGCATCTAACAAATAAGAAACAAGTCCCCATTTTGTTTAGTTGTTTAAAATCAAGCATAAAAAATTACATGTACCGGGCGCGCGCGCGCGCCGGGGGGCGGGCGCACTATCATTTCACTTTCACACACACGAATGACGGTGATTTATAGCTCGGTCACGTCCTTGTTACCTACAAGGAAAACCAGCATGTTAACTACGGTTTGAGAGAGGATCTGAGAGGGGCGGCAACATTTGCAGCAACACTGAAAAGCCTCTCGGATGGTGCGCTCGTTGCACTAACACACACGTACTTGCGTGCGACTCTGGCGAGCAAAGGGAATCTCCCGTTTGTTGCTCCACCATGTCACGGGGGTTTTCTTTAGGGTGGATGCATTCCTCCTGCAGGTAGCGAGTGAGCTCCAGCTCGGCTCAAACTCTCTTTGGGACGGCTGCAGAAGCAGTGCTTGTCCGGGACTTCAGCAGGTCTCCGAGCGTTTGTTTATTTATTTATTTGCCGATGGCAGCTCTGTCTCGGCCAAGGACTCTGGCTGCGCAGCAGCTGACGTACTGAAAACCAAAGCGCTCCCACAGGAGCGAAGTAACGTTTCGTTTTGATACCAGTGCAGCCATGCTTCTCAACATGCATCATTGAGTTGAACCAAGTTCAGTAATCGCGGTGGCGCATGATGCAGCGCGGTGGGCTTCTTCATATCGCGATATTTCATTTTTGCGGTTACCGCGACAGCCCTAACCTGCAGCATTTGTTATTCCAGTCCGCGTGGCAGCGGATCGCAGATTCAGCCACACCATAAAACAGCAATAAGTCGGTCTGAGGTAAAAGTGAACATCATGGCTATATCTTGTCCCCTATAGACATGTGATTAATACGCACAAGTAGGTGATCAGCTCAGGTTTATGCAGAGCAGAAGGAAGGAGAGCGCTCTGGCCGCACAGGTTAAACGTTCCTATTTTAACAGGGTGTCCGCGGGGTTTTAAAAAGTATTAAAAAGTGATAAATAAAAATAGTCAAATTTAAGGCCATTAAAAGTGTTAAATTTGGTCTCAGAGGTATTATTTTTTCCAAATTAGGTATTATTTTTTCAGACTATCAGATGTCGTATTCTGAACATCGTCATAGAAATATATTCCGAATGAAATGTGTTGAACGATTATAAAAACAAAGCAAGCCGATTATTTGCTCCTCCCACTTGCGCTGCCTTGAGTTGCAAATTAAGCACTCCTCCCAGTGTTGCCAAGTTAACTTAGCGACTTTGACGCTATTTCTAGCAGCTTCTCAGACCCCCTTCTTGACTTTTTAAATCTTAAAAGTACCTAGTGAACACCTCAGAAACATCTCTGGTAACCCTTAGCTACTTTCTGGATAACTGTTGTCGACATTTCCTGCAGGTTAGCTAAACACTCCGCCTGCACTCCGGACCATTCTTCAGGACATTAGGAAAGGGAATGATGTAGTGATGTGTCGGTCGCTAAAGAAACGGCTCTCGGAGCCGGCTCCCTGTTGGATTAACCAGAGTGAGTGACACACACCCGCACCTGCGGACTCCTGAGCCGATAAAAACGGCTAAATGTGCGCGTGCGGCGTGCTAAACACACGTGCAGCTTGCCCCTGATTGCTGTGAGACCGGGTTGGGGGTGGGGGTGCAGCTGTGGTTGGGACATTTATTACATTAACTGATGGACTTGTAAATAAATAGTTTATAAATAAGGTAGAAATAAGTTCCTCACGCTGATAAATAATAACTAATCTCTCTGAGGACATGGTGCTAGTGCACTCCTACAGCACCTTGACACGACTCAATAAATGCTATGCAACATTTAGTGGACAGCAATTTGCATGTATTTATAAATGCCACTGTATAATTCTTGCTGTCAGTATTTGCAAGATATTGGTATTTGGGTCTGTACTGGTTAGACTTAAATGAGTTAAACCAATGTCTACAGCCCTTGGGTCAAACTATGAGCTATAAGTATATTGGTCTTTTTATACTGGGAATCAGGAGTTCTTTTGCCCTGATTGTGCCCTGAGCAGTTTTATGACTGAATAAAAATAAAAAAATAAAAATCTACATAATTTGAAAAATCGTCTTAAATAATCGAGATCTCAATTTCAGTCACAATAATTGTGATGATTGTTTTTGCCATAATCGAGCAGCCCTGCTTTAGCATATCCGGTCACATAATGATGACGTCATATTCAGTGGTCGTTGTGCATCATTTCAGGCCTCGTGGTCGACTGTCTGAACCGCTGAACAGAAGTGCCTGGCTTATTTTCTAAGTAAAATAAATATGTGCAATACGTTGTCAACATCAGTGAGTCTCTAAGTCTATTCTTTTTGTATGTTATATATGTTAAAATATGTGTAAATAGGTCGCTGATTAACACTTGCAATTTAGTGTTGTGATGGTTTTAAAAAAATTCTGAAGGTAGTAAAAAAAGTATTAAAAAGTATTAAATTTTACTTAAGGATTGCTGTATATACCCTGTTTAAGAAAACCGTTAAATTGCATTCTTTATGTGCTACCTGGGCACTCTAAATATTTATTTAAAATGAAATCAAAGGAAATTGTAATGTATCGAATGTTTATTAATTGCTATTTAAAAAATGAAAGTGATGGGGCAGTGCCAAGTGTTCATTTTTTTGCTTTGTGTGTTCACAGGGCATGCTCAGTTGAAGTTTCCCTCTCTGCGCGTTCAAGATAAAAGAAAAATAATACGAAAGAAATGCAACAATGAAAACTTCAAAAAGGCATCAACAACCAAGCAAGTGGATCCATAAAATGGACTGATTTTTTTAAAGGCATTTTTAAAAAGTCTTTCAAAATGGACAGAATTAACGCGTTAAACATGTTCAGAACAGTTTGCGTTCTCATCTTTGATTAATCCTGGTAAACAGGTCTGTTTTTGTTCTGTTCTAATTCTCTCTGTTTAATACATTTAAACAAAATTACTTAGCTACTTTATTAACTTTTTTCTCTGCATAAAGACGAAGTATCAGTAAATAGTGGAAATTAAATGTATTGGTAGTAAGCAAATAGATGTTAAATGTTACTTGCAGTATGTGTTTATAGAGAAAATAGAGATACTAAAATTTACTAAAAGAATATTACGTCAAGTTTACTGTAAAGTGTACTTTCAAAACTGTAAGTATACTCAATTATATAAGAAGTACACTACAAGTAAACATATATTATTACTTTAAGTATAATTTTAAGTATACATTCAAAGAGAAAAGTATACTCAATTATTTCAAAAGTACACTGCAAGTAAACGTATAATGTTAAAGTTTATTTTTAAGTATACTTTCAAGGGCAAAAGTACTCAATTTTATTAGAAGTAAACTTATACTGTTACTTTTAAGTATACTTTGAAGGAGAAAAGTATACTCAATTATATCTGAAGTACTCTATAAGTAAACTTATATTATTACTTAAAGTATATTTTAAGTATACATTCAAGAAGAAAAGTATACTCAATTGTATGAAAAGTAAACTTATATTGTTACTTTAAGTATACTTTCAAGGACAAAAGTATACTTAATTATATCAGAAGTACACTCCAAGTACACTTGTGATGTTACTTTAAGTATACTTTCAAAGAGAAAAGTGTACTCAATTATATCAGAAGTACACTACAAATAAACTTAAATTATTACTTTGAAGTATACTTCAAGTATACTTTTAGTGGCCCAATTTAGACCCAAGGAGTATAATTCTAAGTAAACTTTAAGAACAAGTATGCAAATAAACTTATGTACACTTAAGTATACTTGAAATTAGATACTTAAAGTATACTTCTTTTTCGTAAGGGTTTCAGAAACTAAAGTTTTTGCAATGTTATACTAATGTTACTGCAAAGTAATATTAACCTTAAGATAACGTTTCAGAAACATTAATCTTCTGTTCCATTATTGTTTTGCTAACCTTAAGATAACGTTCCAGAATCATTATGCTGATGTTCAAGCGTTGTTTTGCTAACCTTAAGATAACGTTCCAGATACATTATACTTGTCATGTTCTGTGTCCCTTTGTTCCCCAGCCCCTCCAATTTCCACTCCAGGTTCTCCTTTTGTGTTTCATATCGCCCTCATATGTCCTTTGCATCTCATTTATGTGTCTCCTGTGTTCCTTTAGTCTTCTCCAGTCATCCCTCTGCAGTGTTTATAGTTTCAGCTTTTCATTTTTATTAGTCTCTTTAATATGTTTTGTCCCACCGGTTTTTGTAGTTCTCCTTCCCTTTAGAATTTTAGTTATATGGTTGCTTTTGTGTTTTTAGGTTCACTCTTAGGTCATGTTAGTTTCTTCCCTGATTAGTCATTGCTTTCACCTGGTCCTCCCCCCACACTCCACACACCTGCAGCTCATCTGCCTCCCATTATGCCCCAGTGTATTTAAGCCCTGTCTTGTCTCTGTGTCTTGTCGGTCCATTGTTGTTTGTTGTAATTCTGTCAAGTTCTTCTCGTGCCTCTAGTGCTTGGATCTAGTCTTCTCGTGCCTCTTGTATTTTTGGATCTCCAGATCTCTATCTGGATTTTTGGACTGTTGGCTCCCAGCCTTTTGGATTACTTTTGTTTTTTGGTTACTCCTAAAATAAAGGATTTCACTTTACATCTTCCCCAGCCTCGTGTCATCCTGGGTTTCAGCATATTTGGGTCCTAAACATCCCCAGATCGTGACAATACTGATGTTCCAGCGTTGTTTTGCTAACCTTAAGATAATGTTCCAGATACATTATGCCGATGTTCCAGCAATGTTTTGCTAACCTTAAGATAACGTTCCAGATACATTATGCCGATGTTCCAGCAATGTTTTGCTAACCTTAAGATAACGTTCCAGAAACATTATGCTGATGTTCCAGCAATGTTTTGCTAACCTTAAGATAACGTTCCAGATACATTATGCTGATGTTCCAGCAATGTTTTGCTAACCCTAACCCTAACATTCCAGAAACATTATGCCAATGTTCCAGCAATGTTATGCTAACCTTAAGATAACGTTCCAGAAACATTATGCTGATATTCCAGCAATGTTTTGCTAACCTTAAGATAACGTTGCAGAAACATTTTTCTAGCCTTTAGATAACGTTCTGGTAATGTCAGGCTAACGTTTTAGCAATGTTTTGCTAATGCTGCAACAATGTTTTTCCAAACATTAACAAAATGTTCCGGTAACATTGTAGCAGTATTGCAGCCATGTTATGAAAATATTCCGGGAACGTTATGCTAATAATCAAATAACGTTTCAGTAACCGTTCCAGTAATGTTATGCTAATGTTCTGTTAACATCACGCTAACCGTAAAATAACATTCAAACAACTTTAAGCAAACATTCCAGCAATGTTTTTGTAACGTTAACACACCATTCCAGTAACATTAAAAAAACTGGACATTTCTACGTTTTTACAACATTCAAAGTAAACATTCCCATAACGTTCTGTTAACATCATGCTAACCGTAAAATAACGTTCAAACAACTTTAAGCAAACATTCCAGCAATGTTTTTGTAACGTTAACACACCATTCCAGTAACGTTAAAAAAACTGGACATTTCTACGTTTTTAAAACATTCAAAGTAAACATTCTCATAACGTTCTGTTAACGTCATGCTAACCGTAAAATAACATTCAAACAACTTTAAGCAAACATTCCAGCAATGTTTTTGTAACGTTAACACACCTTCCAGTAACGTTAAAAAAACTGGACATTTCTACGTTTTTAAAACATTCAAAGTAAACATTCCCATAACGTTCTGTTAACGTCATGCTAACCGTAAAATAACATTCAAACAACTTTAAGCAAACATTCCAGCAATGTTTTTGTAACGTTAACACACCATTCCAGTAACGTTAAAAAAACTGGACATTTCTACGTTTTTACAACATTCAAAGTAAACGTTCTGTTAATGTCATGCTAACCGTAAAATAACATTCAAACAACTTTAAGCAAACATTCCAGCAATGTTTTTGTAACGTTAACACACCATTCCAGTAACGTTAAAAAAACTGGACATTTCTACGTTTTTACAACATTTAAAGTAAACATTCCCATAACGTTCTGTTAATGTCATGCTAACCGTAAAATAACATTCAAACAACTTTAAGCAAACATTCCAGCAATGTTTTTGTAACGTTAACACACCGTTCCAGTAACATTAAAAAAACTGGACATTTCTACGTTTTTAGAACATTCAAAATAAACATTCCCATAACGTTCTGTTAACGTCATGCTAACCGTAAAATAACATTCAAACAACTTTAAGCAAACATTCCAGCAATGTTTTTGTAACGTTAACACACCATTCCAGTAACGTTAAAAAAACTGGACATTTCTACATTTTTACAACATTTAAAGTAAACATTCCCATAACGTTCTGTTAATGTCATGCTAACCGTAAAATAACATTCAAACAACTTTAAGCAAACATTCCAGCAATGTTTTTGTAACGTTAACACACCATTCCAGTAACGTTAAAAAAACTGGACATTTCTACGTTTTTACAACATTTAAAGTAAACATTCCCATAACGTTCTGTTAATGTCATGCTAACCGTAAAATAACATTCAAACAACTTTAAGCAAACATTCCAGCAATGTTTTTGTAACGTTAACACAACCGTTCCAGTAACATTAAAAAAACTGGACATTTCTACGTTTTTACAACATTCAAAATAAACATTCCCATAACGTTCTTACAACAAATTTTTGTTAGCTGGGAAGCCAACTTCCTATTTAAAAGCATTGTGTGCTGATTCCATTCATCTGTAATTGGTGTTTTGTGTTTTACTGAATGTTGCATATAAATAAGGTTTTATGAGTCAAGGTTCGTTTGTTGCATCTTCTACCTGAAATTCACCAAAAACCATGTCTCCCACTGCTGGAATCTTATTTTACTTTTTTTTCTTGTCATTAGAACTAAAGGTGTGGAACACCAAAAAACATAGAATGATATTTGGATGTTATAATCAAATCACTCTGGGTTTTCCATGCAGGCAGCATGCAGATCGACAGTGAAACGCTAGGGCTTGAAAAGCCTAACAAATCTACGTGAAGCAGTCTCTTGAACTCACCCATCTTGGCGACACAGAATACTGTTGGTTTTTTAAAATAGTTTTTAACTGAGCAGTATTGCCGCAGTATGACGGCATTACCGGCAGGCACAGGACCCCAAGTAGATTCAGACACTACAGCATCAGAAAACTACAATCAACATTGCATTCTCTCAATGGAATAACTGAAGAAACTTCAAAGTCTACGAGTCACAGCGAGGTTGCATGCTTTCTGCTCCACATTTACCGTAATGCTTTTTAAAACTAGCAACAGTCACGGCGTTATGGTGTAAAACTACCATGAAATGTATGTGCTGCCCCCTAGCACCAGGAAACTACACACTGCCACTTTAATTATAATAATAGCATCCAGAATCAGCGAATGTCTCACATAGCCTAGGCTAACCATTAGCATTAGCAACTCAACCACATGGCTGAAGATCCTGCAGGCCTGCGTTATTTGTGGAGATAAAACATCAATGTTGCAGAGCAAACAGAGTTAGTGGTAGAGTCCCATTGCTGTTATCCAATCTGAAACAATATGTCCAAATATCCAGTTGTGTTCAATTCAGTTCAATTCAAAAATACTTTATTAATCCCAGAGGGAAATTGATTGCTGTAGTAGCTCAGAATAATAATAATAATCAAGTCATCAAAGAGTTATTGTATATTACAATGGCTGTTGGCAGGAAGGATCTCCAGTAATGGTCAATGCTGCAGCGAAACTGAAGAGCCTCTGACTGAATTTCAATTCAATTTAATTTATATAGCGCCAAATCACAACAAGTCATCTAAAGGCACTTCACATAATAAACATTCCAATTCAGGTCAGTTCATTAAGCCAACCAGAAAAAATGTTTCCTATATAAGGAACCCAGCAAATTGCATTAAGTCACTGACTAGTGTCAGTGACTTTACAGCAACCCTCATACTAAGCAAGCATTTAGCGACAGTGGAGAGGAAAACTCCCTTTTAACAGGAAGAAACCTCCAGAGAATCCTGGCTCAGTATGAGATCGAGAAGACAGAGCAGACACACACACACGCACGCACACACGCACACACACACACGCACGCACACACACACACACACACACACACACACACACACACACACACACACACACACACACACCAAGCAATGTGTCTATGGTTACATTGTGATTGCTTAGTAAATATTCTATTTGGCAAGAGATAAGCTTTATTGTATTTATCCTAGTGAATTTATAATTAAACGGGTAAACTAGCAGTAACACGTCCAATGTCAAGGAAAGCAAAAAGTTATTATCAGGAGAGGGAGAATGTTTAAGTGTTTAGCAGCAGTGTGCTAGACAATGGCCCCCTCCATGAGGCCACCACAGCTCAGCAGAACATCATTGTGGCTTCTTCTGGGGAGAAAAACACTTACAGAGAAAATAAAGTTAACAGCTGAAATTGCACAAAATAGTACAGTTAAAGAGCAGATTGTAGAAGAAAGTAGTAGTGTGAAAAGTGGTCAGTGTATCCTCCAGCAGTCTAAGCCTGTAGCAGCATAACTACAGAGATAACTCTGGATAATCTATCCTATTTAGATGGAGGCAGGGCAAGGGAGGGCCGTCTTTACCGACTGTACACTCCACCTCCCTCTACTCCCCCACTTGTCCAGATTTAGGCTAACATCAGATTTTAACCATAGGCCCTATCAATTAAAAATGTTTTAAGCCTATTCTTAAAAGTAGACAAAGTGTCTGCCTCACGGACTAAGGCTGGGAGCTGGTTCCACAGGACAGGAGCCTGATAACTAAAATATCTGCCTCCCATCCCAATTTTAGATATTCTGGGAACCACCAGTAGACCTGCAGTCTGAGAGAGAAGTGCTCGGTTAGGAACGTATGAAAAAATCAGATCACTGATGTATGATGGAGCTTGATTATTAAGAGCTTTATATGTGAGAAGAAGGATCTTAAAATCTATTCTGAATCTAACAGGTAGCCAATGTAGGGAAGCTAAGACAGGAAATATATGATCTCTCTTTTTAATTCTCACCAGAACTCTAGCTGCAGCATTTTGGACAAGCTGAAGACTTTTAACTACATTCGGTGGACTTCCTGAGAGTAATGAATTACAGTAATCCAGTCTTGATGTAATAAATGTATGAACTAGTTTTTCAGCATCACGCCTGGAAAGGATGCTTCTAATCTTAGCAATATTCTGAAGGTGGAAAAAGGAAATCCTACAAACCTGTTTAACCTGGGATTTGAATGATATGTCCTTGTCAAAGATAACACCATGGTTCCTTACTTTGTTCTCGGAGATTAATGTAATGCCATTCAGGTCAGGTGATTGGCTAAGCAATGTCCTTTTCTGGATTTCTGGTCCAAAGATGACAACTTCCGTCTTGTCTTGATTTAAAAGCAAGACGTCTAGAGTCATCCAATTTTTTATGTCTTCAAGACAAGCCTGTAATCTACCCAACCGATTAGGTTCATCAGGGTTAATGTCTCGTCTCGTCTCGTCTTCCTCCGCTTATCCGGGTCCGGGTCGCGGGGGCAGCATCCCAACTAGGGAGCTCCAGGCCGTCCTCTCCCCGGCCTTGTCCACCAGCTCCTCCGGCAGGACCCCAAGGCGTTCCCGGACCAGATTGGAGATGTAACCTCTCCAACGTGTCCTGGGTCGACCCGGGGGCCTTCTGCCGGCAGGACATGCCCGAAACACCTCCCCGGGGAGGCGTCCAGGAGGCATCCTGACCAGATGCCCAAACCACCTCAACTGGCTCCTTTCGATCCGGAGGATCAGCGGTTCTACTCCGAGTCCCTCCCGAATGTCCGAGCTCCTCACCCTATCTCTAAGGCTGAGCCCGGCCACCCTACGGAGGAAACTCATGTCGGCCGCTTGTATCCGCGATCTCGTTCTTTCGGTCATTACCCAAAGCTCATGACCATAGGTGAGGATTGGGACGTAGATCGACCGGTAAATCGAGAGCCTGGCTTTCTGGCTCAGCTCCCTCTTCCCCACGACAGATCGGCTCAGCGTCCGCATCACTGCAGACGCCGAACCAATCCGCCTGTCGATCTCCCGATCCCTCCTACCCTCACTCGTGAACAAGACCCCGAGATACTTAAACTCCTCCACTTGAGGTAGGACCTCTCCCCCGACCCGGAGGTGGCAAGCCACCCTTTTCCGGTCGAGAACCATGGTCTCAGATTTGGAGGTGCTGATCCTCATCCCAGCCGCTTCACATTCGGCCGCGAACCTACCCAGCAAGAGCTGAAGGTCAGAGCTGGATGAAGCTAGGAGGACCACATCATCCGCAAAAAGCAGAGACGAGATTCTCCTGCCACCAAACTCGACACACTCCACACCACGGCTGCGTCTAGAAATTCTGTCCATAAAAGTGATGAACAGAACCGGTGACAAAGGGCAGCCCTGGCGGAGTCCAACCCTCACTGGGAACAGGTCCGACTTACTACCGGCTATGCGGACCAAACTCACGCTCCTCTGGTAAAGGGACTGAATGGCCCTTAACAGAAAGCCACCCACCCCATACTCCTGGAGCGTCCCCCACAGGGTGCCCCTGGGGACACGGTCATAAGCCTTCTCCAAATCCACAAAGCACATGTGGATTGGTTGGGCAAACTCCCATGCCCCCTCCATCACCCTTGCAAGGGTATAGAGCTGGTCCACAGTTCCACGGCCAGGACGAAAACCACATTGCTCCTCCTCTATCTGAGATTCAACTATCGATCGGACCCTCCTCTCCAGTACCTTGGAGTAGACCTTTCCAGGGAGGCTGAGGAGTGTGATCCCCCTATAGTTGGAACACACCCTCAGGTCACCCTTCTTAAAGATGGGGACCACCACCCCGGTCTGCCACTCCCTAGGAACTGCCCCCGATGATCACGCAATGTTGTAGAGACGTGTCAACCATGACAGCCCTACAACATCCATAGCCTTGAGATACCCAGGACGAACCTCATCCGCCCCCGGGGCTCCGCCGCTGTGTAGTTGTTTGACTACCTCAGCAACTTCTGCCCCCGAGATCGGACAGTCCATCCCCAGGCCTCCCAGCTCTGGTTCCTCCTCGGAATGCGCATTGGTGGGATTGAGGAGCTCCTCAAAGTATTCCTTCCACCGTCCGACTATAGCCCCAGTTGACGTCAGCAGCTCCCCATCCCCACTGTAAACAGTGTGAGCGAGTTGCTGCCTTCCTCTCCTGAGGCGCCGGACAGTTTGCCAGAACCTCTTTGGAGCCGATCGATAGTCTTTCTCCATGGCCTCACCAAACTCCTCCCACGCCCGAGATTTTGCCTCGGCAACTGCCACTGCTGCACCCCGCTTGGCTATCCGGTACCTGTCTGCTGCCTCTGGAGACCCACAGACCAGCCACGCCCTGTAGGCCTCCTTCTTCAGCCTGACGGCTCCCCGAACCTCTGGTGTCCACCAGCGGGTACGGGGGTTGCCACCACGACTGGCACCGGCCACCTTACGACCACAGCTAGCAACAGCCGCCTCGACAATCGCAGAGTGGAACAAAGGCCCACTCGGACTCAATGTCCCCCACTGCTCTCGGGACGTGGTCAAAGCTCTGCCGGAGGTGGGAGTTGAAGACCGTCTTGACAGGTTCTTCTGCCAGGCGTTCCCAGCAGACCCTCACTATGCGTTTGGGTCTGCCAGGTCTACGCGGCATGTTCCCTTGCCATCTGATCCAACTCACCACCAGGTGGTGATCAGTTGACAGCTCCGCCCCTCTCTTCACTCGGGTGTCCAAAACATACGGCCGCAGGTCAGATGATACGACTACAAAATCTATCATCGACCTGTGACCTAGGCTGCCCTGGTACCAAGTGTACCGGTGGGCATCCTTATGTTCGAACATGGTGTTCGTTATGGCCAAACTGCGGCTTGCACAGAAGTCCAATAACAAAACACAGCTCGAGTTCAGATTAGGTGGGCCGTTCCTCCCAATCACACCCTTCCAGGTCAAGCTGTCATTGCCCACGTGAGCATTGAAGTCCCCCAGCAGGACAATGGAGTCCCCTGATGGAGCACTATCTAGCACTCGTCCCAGGGACTCCAAAAAGGGTGGGTACTCTGAACTGATATTTGGCCCATAAGCACAAACAACAGTCAGGACCCGTTCCCCGACCCGAAGGCGCAAGGAAGCTACCCTCTTGTCCCCTGGGGTAAACCCCAACACACAGGCAGAGAGTCTCAGGCTAACAAAAAGCCAACCCCAGCCCTCCGCCTCTCACCCGGAGCAACTCCAGCAAAGTAGAGTGTCCAACCCCTCTCCAGGTCTCGGGTTCCAGAGCCAATGCAATGTGTCGAGGTGAGTCCGACTATATCTAGCCGGTACCGCTCAACCTCTGCCACAAGCTCCGGCTCCTTCCCCGCCAGCGAGGTGACGTTCCATGTCCCAAAAACTAGTTTTCTTGTCCAGGGATTGGACCGCCAAGGCTCCCGCCTTGGTCTGCCACCCGATTCGCATTGCACCGGACCCTTCATGTTCCTCCTGCGGGTGGTGGGTCCACAGTTGGACGAGCCCATGTATCCGGTTCGGGCTGGGCCCGGCCGGGCCCCATGGGCGAAAGCCCGGCCACCAGGCGCTCGCTCACGGGCCCCAACCCCAGGCCTGGCTCCAGGGTGGGACCCCGGTAACCCTCCGGGCCGGGTACTCCGACTCTTCGTTTTAACCGCCATGAAAGATCCGGGTTAATGGACAAATATAACTGAGTATTGTCAGCATAACAGTGGAAGTTTATCCCATGCTGTCTAATGATTTTTACCAATTGGGAGCATATATATAGTAAAAAGAATTGGTCCAAGCACTGAACCCTTTGGTACTCCACAAGTAACCCTGGAGTATGAAGAAGATTTGTCATGTACATTTACAAAACGAAATCTGTCAGACAGGTAGGATTTAAACCAGCCTAACGCTGTTCCTTTGATCCCTACAACATGTTCAAGTCTTTCTAAAAGAGCATTGTGATCAACTGTGTCAAAGGCAGCACTGAGATCTAACAAGACTAGAACAGACACAAGATTCTTATCTGAGGCCATGAGAATATCATTTGTAACTCTCACTAATGCAGTTTCAGTGCTGTGATACTCTCTAAAACCAGAATGAAATTCCTCAAACAGAGCATTAGTGTTTAAATGCTCACATACTTTCTCCAGGACTTTGGATAAAAATGGAAGGTTAGATATTGGTCTATAATTCATTGGGTCATCTGGACCCAGAGAAGGCTTCTTAAGTGAAGGTTTGATTACAGCAACCTTAAAATCCTGTGGTACATACCCATTTACTAAGGATAGATTGATTATATATAGAATGGGGGCAGTGATCAAAGGAAATGCTTCTATACATAATTTGGTTGGGATTGGATCCAAAATGCAAGTTGAAGGTTTAGATGAAGCTAATATTTTCGATAAATCTGAAAGCTCAACTGGATCAAAACGGTTCAAGCACAGATGAGGTTCTACAGTCACCTCTGATGCTGCCTCACTTACTGAGGAAGAAGAAATCGCATTAGGGAGGATGCTAAAGATTTTGTTTCTAATAGAATTAATTTTACTTGTAAAAATTCCCATGAAGTCATTGCTGCTGAGGGCTAAGGGAATAGATGGCTCAGAGCTATGATTCTGTGTAAGTTTAGCATAGCAACTGTACTGAAAAGAAATTTAGGATTATGCTTATTCTCTTCAATTAGTGCTGAGAAATAAGCAGTTCTAGTTTGATTAAGCTTATTTTTATAAAGCACAAGAGTATTTTTCCAGGATAGGTAGGCCTCCTCATGGTGCGAAGAGAGCCATGTTCTCTCCAATTTCCTAGAGTTTTGTTTTAAGGCTCGTAAATGAGAATTAAACCAGGGAGCCAACTTCCTGTCCCTAATTACCTTCTATTTTAAAGGGGCAACATCATCTAAAGCCACACGTAAAGAGGAATTAACATGATGAACTAATGCATCAATTTGTGAGGGGCTAGAACTGAAAATATTGCCCTCTGCTACATGCCTCTGAGATGCTGAGGACAGTAAAGATGGAGCAGTTGATTTAAAAGATGCAACTGCGTTGTCAGATAGAGACTGACTATAGTGAAATTTACCTTCATGTCTCAAGAACTCAGTTATAAAAAACTCAAAGGTTATCAGAAAATGGTCCGAGAGGACTGGAATATGTGGAAAGATTGTTATTTCCCCACACTCAATGCCATAAGTCAGCACAAGGTTCAACGTATGATGGCAGGAGTGGGTGGAGCTATGTATTCTTTGAGTAAAACCAATTGAGTCTAAGATATTACTAAAGGCTACATTGAGACTATCATTTTCAATGTTCACATGAATGTTAAAATCCCCCACTATAATGACCTTATCAGTATTTAGCACCAAATCAGATAAAAAATCTGAGATCTGATCCAAAAACTCAGAGTAAGGGCCTGGCTGACAATATAAAACTACAAACAACAGTGGTTTTATAGTTTTGCTATCTGGATTAGGAAACCTAAGAATGGGATGTTCGAACGAACTGTAGCTATTAATTGGTAAGGGACTGATTAATAAGTCCGAATGAAAAATAGTTGCTACTCCTCCTCCTCGCCCTGTACTTCGAGCAATATGATGATTTAAATAATTTGAGGGAGTCGACTTATTTAAGCTAACATAGTCCTCTTGCTGCAGCCAAGATTCTGTGAGAGAGAGCAAAGAGATCTGATGATCACAAATCAAGTCATTAACTAACAAAGTCTTAAAAAAATGGATCTAATGTTCAACAACCCACATTTAATTTTTCTAGTTTTCTGCTCAGTTGAATTTGTTCTAATATTTATGAGATTTCCATAATTTGCTTTATTAAGCCTGATATTTAATCTGTGTGATTTTGGCCGTGGGCAGGACCCTGTCTCTATGGTGTAGTGGGTGGGTAACAGTACAGAAGCTGCAGAGGGGTGTGTTAAACTACGACTCTGCTTCCTGGTCTGGACCCTGGGTTGTCATGGAAGAATAATAAAACTGGCCATGTTCCTATAAAGAAGAGCTGCACCATCCAAAGAGGGATGGATGCCGTCTCTCTGCATCAGACCAGGTTTTCCCCAAAAAGTTTGCCAATTATCAATGTAGCCCACATTGTTTTCAGGACACCACCCAGACAACCAGCGGTTGAAGGACAGCATGTGGCTAAACATGTCGTCACTGGTCCGATCAGGAAGGGGGCCAGAGAAAACTACAGAGTCCGACATTGTTTTGGCAAACTTACACACCAAAGCAACATTAATTTTAGTGACCTACGATTGGCGTAACCGGGTGTCGTTACCGCCAGCGTGAATAACAATCTTACTGTATTTACGCTTATCCTTAGCCAGCAGTTTCAGATAAGATTTAATGTCGCCCGCTCAGACCCCAGGTAAACATTTAACTATGGTTGCTGGAGCCTCTAATGCCACGTTTCTGACTATGGAGCTGCCAATAATCAGAGTCGGCTTATCAGTGGGTGCGTCACTGAGCGGGGAAAATCTGTTAGAAGCGTGGACGGGTTGGTGGCTGCCCACGGGCTGGGTTCTATGCTTCCTGCGTACCGTCACCCAGCCGGCCTGAGGTCCCGGCTGCTCGGGTTCTGCTGGAGGATCACTACAGGGTGGTTCTGAGCTAGTTAGCCCTGCGCTAGCTAAGTAGCTACGGCTGTTTACGGGTTTTTCAACAGCGCGGAGCCAGAACTCCAATTCCGACACCCTCGCCTCCAAAGCTACAAAAATGCTACATTTATTACACGTACCATTATCACTAAAGGAGGCAGAGGAGTAACTAAACATCTGACACGGAGAGCAAGAGATAGGAGACGGAGAAGCAGAGACAGAAGTAGCCATAGCCGTGCTGAGGCTAAGCTAACTGGACGAGCAAACTGTTCAACACCAAATAAACTGCGTGCAAACTCAAATGGTTCCCTAAAAGCTAGGTGGAACAACAGAAAATCTGTTTTAGCGTGCTTTTGTGCTACAATAACTCAGAGATATCCCAGTACAGAGAAATTAAATCAGTTTTAGCGAGCCCCAAACACCAAACAGCAACACGTAGTGCAACACTGGAAACAGGAAACGCCTTACCGCTAGGTGCAGCCAACAAACTACCAAATTATTTGCTTGCTTACTTGGCTAATTTGCTTTTCAAAAGTCTCACCAGCAAGAGATTGTTATCAAAACTTATTTTGAGCCTGAGAGTGTTAATTGATGCATACAACAGCCAGTTTTCTCTGCCGGGTCATTTTGGACCCATAACTTCACAGATGTAGTTTTTTTTTTGAGACCTTTAGAATTTACGAAAATTGTGAAAATTGATTTTGCTGCATTTAAATAGGTGTGTCTGAGGATTAGATGAAGCCTCATTCCAGGACAAAAAAGGACAGTGTACTTTTTACACAGTTAAACTTGAAAAAGGGTCAATTTTGACCCTAACGCAACAGAAGGGTTAAGTTGGATAATTTATTTTTCTGTACAAATTATTAAGCAAAAACACCTTTATTTATTTTTATTTAACTTTATTTAACCAGATGAGTTGATTGAGAACTCATTCTCATTTACAATGATGGTCTGGCCAAGAGGCAGCAGTTTGCTTTACAATCACAAAATGAACAAAACTTTAGTACATATCATACATTTGTTCTTGTTCTCAGTGTAAATGAGGGAGGACATTCATTCCTGTTGTACTTCTACCTTTTGATGAAGCAAAGTTATTTTATAAAAAGCAATCGCTTCTTTATTTAATATTACCGGAGCAATGCTGGTATTTCAAACAACAGACTTGTAAGCTCGCAAAATTACAGGAGAATTGCTGACATTGCTAATATGTCGGTCTATGCCTTCTCCTCTTTAGTTTTGTATTCGTAAATGTTGTGATTCTTCACTGCCATGAAGAAAAACACACTGAAGCAGAAAATGAGCACTTTGGTCACCGATAAAGATGTAATATGTATGTAGTGAGGCAATCACAAATCTGCATTTGCCCCTTTTTTTTAATATACTAGATGCTTTTGAGTGAGACCATGTTATTTCCTGTTTAGCCTTATGTTAACTGTGAAGTTTGATGCGATTTCAGAGTTTTGTGCATCATAATTGTAACAGAAAATCTTTATTCAATTTGCTACAGTCTGGGTTTAAGCAAAACAGGCTGAACATGGAGGGCAAACATAAAAATGGTGTCCAGCTGAACATATTAGGTGAAGGGAACAGGAAGTCAGGGGTCAGGATAGACAAGAACTTCCAGTACTTTCACCATAAATGATTATAGACTTGTTAGTTTTGAGTTTTGTTGAACAAGAAATACGTTCCTTATTATGTAATCTCAAGTGAGCCTCACTAATTTCTTCTATTTTATCAAAGTAATTTTTTCTGTTTTGTGAAATAAATAAAAATAGCTTTGTTATTCAAACAAACAGGAAATCATTCAGAGAAGCTGGATGATTGATGACATTATTGAAAATGTACAAGTACATTAACTGTAAAAGTATTTTAGAGCAATTATATTGAGATGCTATATTTACCATTTAAAAAGATGCAACAGGCTCTCGTCAATACCAACATTTTGTGAGCTTACGTTGAATGAGAGTACCCTGGGTATTAACTACCGAGGAGGAGGGCGGTTCACGACATGTGGCATATGATAAAGAGGGAGTCTGACCAAGCTTCAGTGTGTGACAATGAGTAAGAAGTGAGGAGCTGCTGGCTGTGGATGACTCTACTATAACCACACAACATTTTAACATTTACCTGTGAATTTGACTAATTTGTTTGATGATTTGAATTAGCTGTAACTACCAAATCGAGTCAGGCCTAACACAAAAGTCAACCATTTTAGACATGTATTTAACATGTCATTGAAATACTACTATCTAGTAGTTCACAAGATTTTAACAATAAGAAAAAACAAACACATAAACACAAGCAAGCAGATCAAATCTCCTTTTGGAGTAGGAAGGAAAGAATGATGATACAAAGAGCCACTTTGGGAAACGGTATGCAACACAGGGAGTCCAATTTAATAAAGTTAGAGAGTTGGAAATGTATTGAAAGTAAAAATAACCCATTGGTGGTTCTAATAGTTAGAACCAAACTCCTAAATTGGTCTTCCTTCAGAAGCTCATAGTATTTTAGATGTTTTTTTTTTCCATTAGGGGAAAAAATTACCCAAAAGGAATTTTCTCTCATCTTTTCATCATTTTTATTAATTTATTTATTTTTGTTTCGTTTTGTCCATTTAAATTTAAGAACATTTATGCTTATTTAATTTCCTCATCAGTGTAAACATTATTTTATTCCAAAGGGATTTCGCAGTGCTGTCACTTCTTATGAAAAAAAGAAGCATGTCTTTAGTATTTTGTATGACCTAATTGTGCTTGATGTACTGCTTTTCATCCTGACTTGTTGATGTAAAAGTCATCATGTTTAGTGTAATAAATTAGTCTGGAAACATGCTTTATATTTTTGCAGCACAGCTGAAAATGTGTCACAGAGTTGTTGCTGAAGCAAGCAGGTTAATTTAAGCCTGCACCATATTTGTTTGTTAAGGGAGACACAGTGTGTTCTATTTGTGGTCTGGTTGGCATGGGCCAATGTCTTAATAAATCGTGAAATGCCTTGGTCAAACATTAGTCTGTGTTCACAGCTCTGTTCTGAACAGACTAGTCACATTACAAAAGCAAATCTCTGCATCCAATTTAGAATCAATATTTCTTCAGTTCAAGGACAAATCAAATGCAATTACCATGCCTCCAGTTACATCTGCTTACTGCACAAAGCATTGCCAGTGTGATATTGTGTTCCTAAATGTAACATAATGCCAAACATTGTACATGTAAAGTGTGAACAATGTGATTTTCTGCTTAAAGAGCTTCAATTTGCAGCATATATTGAGGTACTAACTGTTTGCAGGTAGAACTTATCAATCAGGCATTTCACCAAATGACATGGCTGCAAGAAAAGAGCAGAAAAAAAAGAAATGTAAGTAAAAGCAGAACTGTGTCTTGTCATGTGATTTGAAATATGCTATTGTTTGAGTGAGTGTAATACAGCTAGCATCAACAGCATACAGCCTGAGGCTGAGCAATGGTTCATATATGGTTAAAGGTCCAGAATAGGGCTGAGAGCAAGGCCTTGACAAACACTTAAGGTTATCAATCTTTAAAACTGACAGGCTACCGATGTAAGGATGCCAGAGTAAGAATAATGTGGTCCCGTCTCTGAGCTGATTAAAAGTGCAGCTTTAGCTCAGGTTCCTGGAAAAGAAAGTGTCAGAGCAATGCTAGAAAATGTAAAACCATGCCTTACATTTGTCTTGTGTTTAATGAAAAACATCACCAATCTCAGTTTAAACGCATTTTAAAAAGACATTGCAGTGTTTAGGTGGAGGCTGTTTGATTCAAATGGTTAAGTGATAGCTGAGCTTGTCATGTTGTTATACTGAGAGAGAGAGAGAGAGAGAGAGAGAGAGAGAGAGAGAGAGAGAGAGAGAGAGAGAGAGAGAGAGAGAGAGAGAGAGAGAGAGAGAGAGAGAGAGAGAGAGAGAGAGAGAGAGAGAGAGAGAGAGAGAGAGAGAGAGAGAGAGAGAGAGAGAGAGAGAGAGAGAGAGAGAGAGAGAGAGAGAGAGAGAGAGAGAGAGAGAGAGAGAGAGAGAGAGAGAGAGAGAGAGAGAGAGAGAGAGTCTCTTTATGGCTGCCAGAATTACAATTCCGTCCTCTGACAGATTTGTATCATCCTGATGTTTTACTGTGAGTCAAGATAAAGTTTTCAGGGTTGAGGACACTGATGTTTTCAGTGCCACTATTGTATTTTATTGGATGACAACCTGACTCAAGGGTGTTCTTGGGTCACTGACACTAGCTTCAGTAAATTCTGAACAAAACCTACATTGAAGCTCTTTTTTGTTTTATTAGAAAAATATTTCAAGGCTTCCACTTAGCATTTTACTGCAGTGCATGTGATGGTGTTGCATACAGAATTTCCCAAGGCTCCTTTTCAATCAACCTCCCAAACTTGAAAACCTCTCTTAATGACCACAGCAACAAATTTCGTAGTGAACTTTTGATATAACAGATATAAGAAATTGCTTCATAAACATATTGATGATAATGATGATGTAGGGTTAAAGGTTGTTGCTTTTAAGCTTGATACCTTTGCTTATGACAAATAAGATGTGATATTCTATATAAATATAGAATATCAACCTTCTTGGTCTTTGGATGTTTAACCCTTTAAGTGCCAAAGTCGCAGAATTGCGACAAGCAGAAATGAGCCCTCATGCAGTTAATACGTTACACAGTGGGGTGGCAGACACCTGTAACTTCCATCCAAGCAGCATTTGTGGGTGTGTTATTATTCAAATTTATGGAGTATTTAGCGCTTGTACCCCGCCCACCAGTCGCAGAGCCGATGTGTCAGAGTGAGTGGGAGCGAGCGAGTGGTAGTGCTGATGAAGCTCTTCGTGTAGTACTGACAGATTCGGATTCGGAGGAAGAATATTTCCTTTCCGAGGATGATCTGCGATCTTCTAGCGAGACGGAAAGAGTGACTTCAGCGTGCAGCAACAGGGAGTCTGACGACGCGGTTACACAAGCAGCCCATCCAGCCCTTGTCGGATGTTCCGCGTCACCGTGTCCATGGTCGGGGAAAGAGACGTGGCGGGGGGGCTCGAGCAAATCGTACCGGGTCTGATCCTTCGCTCCACTGTGTGTGTGTGTAGGGGGGATGTGGTGGTGGTGATCGGGCTGGTGAAAACTCCGCTGGTGATTGATTCAGCCCCGGGGGTGTAAACCGCGGGAATAGCAGCAAGAGGGGGAGGAACCGCGGGGAAAAAATCACTGCTAGCAGGGGGTGGCCCAACCCAGCCTCAGTGACAATAATAATAATGATGGCTGGGTTAGTTTGGGAGAAGAGGAACAGTATTCCAAGTGGATCATGCATTTTGATGAGCCAGTTGGATACTGTGGAGACAGGGATCTGTCAAATTCAGAACACATTGATTTTGTGTCAGTTTTTTTTATTTTGGATGAGGAACTCTGGACCCTCATTCATCTTGCCTCATGACGGAGAAGGCTGTTGTTGGTTAATAATCCAGGAAACAACAGATAGCGTCTCAGTTGGTATATGCTAACTGTTAGCATTAGCGACTCCACCACACAGCAGAACTCCTCTAGGATTGTGCTATTTTGGAGATAAAACATTGTGGTTGAGTTGTGTTCCAAATCCTGCTGTCTGAAGCTCTCCTTTGATCTGGCAATCTTCTAGACCCTGAAACAATTGCATCAGGGCTTTTATTACCCAGAGTACAATTTATAAGGCATTAATTCCTGCTAGAGACTGCTGGAAATTTATTGATTTAACAAGTGAACCACACCTTTAAATTTTTCAATTGCATCACTGAATACTGAAAGAAATCTTAGGGTTTTTAGTTTATTCAGACAAAAAATATTTTAGTAATCATTTGAAACTACTAAAGTAGGTAGTATTTTGTGATATCAGATTTAGATGGTGTTGGAGGCAGTAATGTCTGTCAAGAGAAGAAGAACTCAGTGGGCAGCTTTCTAGTTCATCGTAAACTTGAGTACTGAACAAGGTTTGTTCCAAGCATAAGTAATCTTTTTTATTTCATTCACAATGTATAAAATGAACACAAACAAATACAACATACATTAGCATATTGGAAAAAAACCATTTGAATGAAAAGGAGCAGATAGAAGAAAAAAATCTTATGATTTCTGCCCCTTTTTACGAAATAAAATTATCCGCCAAACAAACACAGTACAACCTCAGTCACTTTCTAATATTTTCATGTCTAATCTTTGACATTATAATTCTCCTTTTCATAATTACTAAATGCATTAGATTTTATACATTTTTTAAATATAGCAAGTGTAGTTGATTCTTTAAATTCCTTGTTAATGGCATTCCACAATCTTACACCATTTACAGAAATGTTACATTCCCTCACTTTGGTTCTGAATCTAGGTTTCTTAAAGACATCAGTTCCTTTTAACATGTACCCACTTACTCTCTTATGAAACATTTCCTGAATATTAGTTGGTAGATTACTCGTATTCGCTCTGTACATTATTTGCAATATTTTCCACTCTACCAAATCAGGAAATTTCAGTATTTTGTATCTAATGAATAATTGATTAGTGTGATCTCTATAGTTACTATTATTAATGATTCTCAATGCTCTTTTTTGCAAAATGAACAATGGTTGTATAAAAGTTTTGCAAGTGGCTCCCCAAATTTCTAAACAATAAAATAAATATGGTTCAATCAGTGAGTGATACAATGTTAACAACCCCGACAAATTTAGTAGAAACTTGACTCTATATAATACACCTATGGCTTTGGCGATTTTCCCCTTTATATAACCTACATGTGATTTCCATGTGAGACTCTCATCGAACAGTACTCCAAGAAATTTGGTTTCTTTTACTCTTTGAATTTCCATTCCATCTATCATTAAAGATACATCACATTTTCTTCTATTATTAAACAGTATAAAGTTTGTTTTGTTCAGGTTCAGTGACAGTCTATTTATATCAAACCATTTTTCAACTTTAGTCAATTCACTGTTTATCACTTGAGTTACTTCATGTGCATTTAATCCTGAATAAAACAATGTAGTAGTATCCGCAAATAAAACTGCCAAGTAAATTAGATACATTAACCAGGTCATTAATAAACAATATGAACAGTTTAGTTCCGAGGACTGACCCTTGTGGCACACCATAATAAATATCTTTTAATTCAGATTTAGCATTATTTATTTGAACAAACTGTTTTCTATTGCGTAAATAACAACCCATTGATGTGCCACCCCTCTTATACCATACCGGTGTAATTTAAGAAGTAACCTTGAATGATCAATTACATCAAATGCCTTTTTTAAGTCAATAAAAACACTAATGAAATAGTTTTTATTGTCAATTGCTGATTAAATTTTATCTACTAAATCCATAACTGCCATTGCTGTTGAGTGTTTGGTCCTAAATCCATACTGTTCATGATTTAAAATTGAATTTTTGTCAATGAATTTGTCCAACCTTAATGCAAACACTTTTTCCAATATTTTGGAAAACTGTGGAAGCAGTGACACTGGCCTGTAATTAGTGATCTTAGTAACACTAAGAATCTTTGTCACACCCATGAGTCACGGGTGAGCACAGGTGAACGCCAAGCTCTGACAAATTTGTCAATATTGTGGTGCTGGATTGAGATAAATGTGTTTTAGTTGGTGAAATCAACATATGTGGCAGTTGGCAGTATTATGCCCCCCAAGAAGGTGAAGCAACAATCCAAAGAAAACGAAAACAACAACGACGAGCTTCAGTACGTGGGACAAGGAGACATGGCAGGTGCGCATGGTGACAGAAAAGAAATATCGGAGTTGATACGCTCTGTCATAAAGGAAGAGATCAGCGTTGTGGTTAATAAACTGAACGCGATATTTCTACTTGTGTGAGAAGACTGGGTGATGTGGAGGAGATTTTACCTAAACTGGACAGTCGGATGTCAAAGTTGGAGTCGGAGAATGCAACACTGAACAAATCCAACGCCGAGCTGAGAGAGAGGACAGAGTGGCTTGAAATGCAGAGCCGCAAATACAACCTTTGTGTGTTCGGATTGTCTGGTGACATTGGAAAAACTAACCTGACTACTTATATGGACACGCTGTTTAAAGAATTGTTCAGAGGAAAACTTATGCGGGAGCCAGAAGTAGAGATAGCGCACTGGATTGGACCTAGGAGAGATGCAGTAGGAAGAGCGATGATGGTGCGGCTGTGGAGGCTTACAACAAAGGAGGAGATTATAAAGATGGCCAGAGAAGAACGTGTTTTCCAACTGCGTGGTATGAAGCTGAAGATGTTTCCAGATCTGACCAGTGAAATGGCGAAAAAACGAGCTGGCCACTGGGAAATAAGGAGTAAGCTGAAGAAGGCTCAGGTGAGACATGGCCTGATTCATCCAGCTACCCTGATTCTGACTTTCAAAGATGAGACAAAAAGGTTCAATGAACCGAGTGAGGCTGAAGCTTACTACAAGACTGTGATTGAACCAGGGAAGAAGGATGGAGAATAATATGGACCAATTAAAAACAGTTTAATGAGTGTGAAGATGGACTGTGAGATTACTGCTTAGGTTATGTGAGGATAATGTTTAATTTTTATATAAATATTAAATAACATTGCAAGATGGAAATGATAGCCCGCATAATAAGAGTTATATAATTTGGTTATTTATGTGTCTAGAGTTGGCGTGTAAACATGTTTTATTTCATTACAGTGTTTGAGTTTGAGATGAATAACAGTATGAATGTGTTTGGTAAAATTATAAAAATGTTACAGGAAGCTCAGTATGATTTTTGCAGGCAGGAGTTTATTCTAGATTTTGGATGACAGATCATGTTTGGTTGCGGGAAAAGGGGTTTAAAATAGCTCATTTGAAGGTGTGCAGTTTCAGAAATAAGGTGGCGGATATTCAAGAAAATTTGCAAAGTTATAATTTACATGTGTTAGCAATATCAGAAACACATTTAGATGACACAATAAATAATGAAGTAGTAGATATTAGGGGCTATAACATTTATAGACTAGATAAGAATGTGTATGGTGGAGGTGTGGCCTGTTATGTTCAAAATCATATTCCAGTTAGAGTAAGAACAGATTTCATGGTAACTGAAGTTGAGACGCTATGGTTAGAATTGCAGATTCCTCATTTAAAAGCTGTCATTATTGGATGTTGTTACAGACCACCGAATACTCCTATATAGCACTTGGATCAGACAGGAGGTATGTTGGATAAAGCATGTGATCTGAGAGAAGAAATTTTTTTCCTAGGTGACTTTAATATAGACTGGAAACCAGGAAATTGTCCATTGAGGAATAAATTGTTTTCCTTTACCAACATTTGTAATTGACCGCAACTCGTGCAGGCTGATACTAGAATTCAGATGAAAAGTAATGGCAAATTTTCCGCAACTTTGATTGACTTAATTTTTACCAATATGGCAAATTTATGTTCTAAAGCAGTTTCGATTCCAGTGGGCTGTAGCGACCATAATTTCATTGCGGTAACAAGGAAAACAAAGATGCCTAAAAAAGGCCAATTATTAGTGTGCAGACGGATGTTTAAATACCTCAATGAAGATTACTTCATGAAGATGTGAGGAAAATAAGTTGGACACGGGTTTTAAGTGAAGATGATCCATGCCAAGCAGTAGCAGTATTCAACGAATTGTTAAAGATGTTAGACAGACATGTTCCTATAAGGAAACGTGCTGTGAGAAGGGTATCTGCTCCATGGTTGGATGAAGAATTAAAAGAATATATGAGGCAGAGGGATAAACTTAAAAATGAAGCAGTAAAAACTAATAGTCCAGATAAATGGAAAGAGTATCGTAGATTACGAAACTTTGTAGCTAAATTAAATAATAAATAAAAAAAACGGTTGTATTATCAAAAAAGACTAACTGATGCAAAATCGGATAGTGCAAGATTATGGGGTACATTGATTGAAATGATGGGTAGGCATAACAGATCAGCTCCAACTTTTTTGGATGTAGGGGAAACTTATCTCACTAAACCAACAGAAATTGCTAATTATTTAAACCAGTTTTTAACTAAGAAAATTAAGTTGTTGCGAGATTAGATGGAAAATAGTCAAACCAAAAATATTTCCTATCAACTAATTAAACAAAAAATAATATTAAATAAAAACTGCCAATTTCAATTTGATAAAGTGACTGAAGACAAGGTTAAGGAGATAATATTAAAAAGTAAAAATAAACCATCTGGCATAGATAATATTGATATAAAATTGTTAAAGTTAGTAGTAGATTTTATTTCATGTCCTATTGTTCATATAATGAATGGAAGTTTTAAACAAGGTTTTTTTCGATCTCAATGGAAAACAGCAAAAATAATACCTTTAATTAAGAACAATAGAGAACCACTGTCTGGTCAAAATAGTCGACCAATAAGTTTGCTACCAGCTTTAAGTAAAATCATGGAAAAAATTGCATATGACCAAATTCAAGATTATTTTGAGGTAAATGAATTGAACACAATATATCAGCTTGCTTACAAAACAAATCACTCAACCACTACTGCACTTATTCAAATAACCGATTATTGCTTAGAGAATATCGATAATAATAAGCTAATTGGTTCTATATTCCTTGATTTTAGTGTGGCTTTTGATGTTTTAGATCATGATATTTTACTACAAAAACTTAAACACTATGGATTTCATACATCTGCTCTTAACTGGACTAAAAGTTATCTTACTGACAGAGAATATCAATTTTATTTCAATGGCAGTTTTTCTGAAAAGGGTCTGATAGAATGTGGTGTTCCACAGGAAAGTTGTTTGGGACCTTTTTTGTTTTCTATTTTTTTTAATGATTTTCTGTGGGTGCTGCAACATGCGACTACAGGGGTATATGAGGTGATATTACTGTTTTAGCTTCAGCACATACAGAGAGTGCATTGAATGAAATGTTAAATAAAGAGTTAAGAACAGTCGAGCAGTGGATAACTGCTAACAAACTAATGATTAATGCAAGAAAAACTAAATGCATGGTAGTTGGCTCCAAACATACTTTACAGACGATGCCAAAGTTACATTTAACACTGAGTAACAACGTAATGGAACAACTAGAAGAAGTAAAATTACTGGGAGTAATAGTTGATTGTAAGTTTTCATGGACAAGCCAGATTAATTATGTTTTACGCAAAATGGGGAGAGGTATGGGCATAATTAAATGTTGTTGCAAATTTATACCACAATATTTACTTAAATGCCTTGTTCAATCATTAGTGCTTTCTTGTGTAGATCAAGCATCTATTATTTGGTCCAGTACAGGTGAAAATAATTGGCATAAGCGACAAGTAGCACGAAATAAAGCTGCTCGTATTGTTTTAGGCTGCCCTTACAGAACAAATGTGGGAACTATGCATGAAAAACTTGCTTGGCTCAGTGTGAAGAGTAGATTGAAGTATTTCTTGGTAACAATTGTGAGGAAAATAATAATTACAAAAACACCAAAAATTATACATAGCAAATTATTGTTTTTCTCAGATAATCATACTTATAATACACAACAGATAAATGAGATGAAATGTGTTTTACTACGCAGTAGAGCAAATCAAATTCAACGATGTTTTCACTATAAAGCTATGATTGCATGGAATGCATTACCTAGATTTTTAATTATTGAAAGTTATAACATTTATTTTCAGAAGAAACTGAAAATGTTTTTGTTTACACACTTAATTGTATAATGACTATGAACTCTGCAACGAAGGATTGAGAATCTGGGTTTGAGGTCGAATACTGGATATCGATGAACTATGATAAGAAACAATGGACATGAGGTCACCATTCTGTTATATTTTATTTTCAATCTTTATTGGTGTGATTAACTCCTTTCCCGATATTAGTTTATATATGTAATTTTGTTCTAGATATGTGATTTCATCTTGAGCTACTGGTATTATGTGAATTAGGGGTGTGTGTGTGTGGGTGTGTGTGTGTGTGTGTGTGTGTGTGTGGTATTATCTTATGTAAACAATTGTATGAAAATGTATGAGACCCCAGGAAGACTAGCATCTGCACTTAGGCAGAAGCTAATGAGGATCTCAATAAAACGAAACGAAACATGACCTTAGGTTTTTGGCTTCTTTGTAATGTGTGAGAAGATTACAGATCCATTTACGTCCAATGCCATTTACAACCTTAACAACAACAACCAAAAAGTTTAAATATTTCTAAAATAATAATAATAATAAAATAAATAAATAAAAATCAGGGAAGTGATTTAAGGACTAAACAACATGTATAGTACCTGTAACTTATGTAGCTGCTTAATTGTGAACAAGCTGCAGTTTTCTGTGCAGGGTTAAGCATATCTTAAGCATCTGCAATACGGCCCTTAATTAATTACGTTTTAACCAAATCTGAATTTATCATGTAATCCAAATGTCACTTCATACTAAACCATAATTGTGTTTGACCAAAAATGAAGTACTACCCAGCCAAGATTGGCATCATTTGACCTAAATATGACAGAAGATTGTGAATTTGATCCAGATACAAATAATATATGTTTGCCATGTTCAACCACAACAGTGACCTCTGTATTTTTCCTGTTTGTCTCACGTTGGTTTGTGTAAAATAATGACTAAGATGGCAGACATTGGTTGTATTTCTCAACTGTCCTTCAGCGAAGCTCATAACAAACCAGTCTGATAAGAATAGGCTCACTCAAATTACTCCTGACCATCTGCTTAATAGGCCATTTAACATGTCTTCATGCACATTACTGACCTCATTTGTCAAACCAGTGTTCTTTTGAAATATAAGAAAAGGAGATGAACTTTTCTGCAAATTGATGCATTATTTACAAGAGGATAATCCATGCACAGCAAGATATAGTGCATTTTCTATCTTAACTTGTTAGGTGTGTAAAAGAATAAGAATGAAACAGGTTAAAAAATAACACAAACCACTACAGCACAATTTTAGGTTTCACATACATTTTCTTCTAAAATTTTCTAACATGTATAAACTATTTGGATTCGGTTTTCTTCGTTTGCTCATGATAAACTTTAAGAAACCATCAAAGCCCTGCGCTGGCATAGCTTCAGTTCTCAGCAGCAGAGATTTGTATAAAAAATGAAACTAGTGTGACTTTTGCATCATATAAGCTGTTGCAAACTGAAAATATATGTAACTCTCATATAAGCTCTTTTATTATTCATTGTTATATGCTACTTTTTTCATTATGGAATCATGTTATAATATCAAAGGCCTCTCTGTGCTTCTCTCCTGCACGAGCTCTAAACAGCTGCAGGAACTCCAAAAGGGAGTGAAAGTGTTCCTTCCTTCAGTTCCTCAATACAAGAACAACTGTCTTTGTTAGCAAAGGATGTTGCAGGATGTGTCCTGGTCATCTCAAGGTTGCATGTCCTTGGGATGAATTGGTCTTTCATTAACAAGGCTATTAGCTGACGTGCGTCTGCAGGTGCAGATGGCAGAATTACGTGTGTGTATGGCAAACTGCGTATGTTACATTCCTGTACTTCTCAATAAAAATCAGCCGTTTCAGCAGAACAGGGAGAGTGTCTGAAGCAACTGTCAGGAGCAGATCGAGGGATCTGCTGGAAGTTGCAAGCCTCTCCCCCTCATGAGCGGTGAAAACAGTGACTGGACTTCTGATCATTTGACTCCACATTCTGCCAACTCAAAAGGTGTTTAACTCCATCTTCTCCGTACCTGTGCTTGGTCTAACAGAAGAAAGACCAACAAAACTGAGGTAACTTATTTGTGAATGTTGTGTGAACTGAAGGTTAAATGACTGACTGCCCCTCAACACCTCAGGCTACACCAGCATCTGAGAAGCACGCATTCGTTTTACAGCAGCGTGTGCAGAAATCATGTGATCTGAATGTACATGTATGGACTTTTGCTAACCTTCGAGAAAAATATCAAACACTTGTAATAATTTTAGAACTATGAGGCCGAGTACTTTTTACAATACTCTGTAAAAAATAGGTTTAGGACATTTTCTAAAGTGCTTGTGTTTGAAAGTGCTATATCTGTTTCACAAAGTAACAATTAAATTGCAGCTGTCAGCAGAAGAGATGTTAAACTCACTCTTCGTTCTTGGTCTGTCTCCCTTTCTACCGACAGTGACTTTGATGGGAAGATGGAGGCTAGCCACCGAAGCCCCATGCTGGTTTGAGAGGAGTTTTGTGCTTCACATCATGAAGAGCCAACCATCTGGGATAGGGATATTCATCACACAGCAACAGTACACACACTGCCACTGGCACAGCCACTATCATCATCATCACCGTCATCATCATCATCAACACTCACAAGCATCAGCACATGTTCCCAGGCCCTGTGAAAATCACAAATCTCCTGTCTTATTCCCTCACAGGCTGATGTCATGCAAAGTCATCCAATTATGCAAGGTGGCAGCCGTGACTGAAAGTGTTCCAACAGCTCTTTCTATTTCTGATGGAGAGCTAAACAAGCTAAACAATGAGGAGTAAAGGTCTCAAACCTTTTTACTAAAGAGATCTGACTTTACATGATTCAGTTTCTAACACAGTCTTTAAAAGTAGAAAAAGCAATAAATAAACAATAAAAGTCTTCTTGCAATAGTAATCAACATCAATGTGAAGTCCTTGCAGCTCTGCTTAGAAAAATTAATCAAATTAAGTTCATTTAAAGTTTCCCAGAGACCATCTGGATGAGACCAAAATAGAGCTCTTTCTCCCAATCAACGCTGATGGCATCAATGGGACGAAATGGCAGCAGAATGTCTTTGTTTCAAATGGAATCCATTATAGCCTATGGGCTGATTCAAACCAGCTGTGGAATGGGACATTTCATTCATGTCCAAGAAGTGCTGTGCCACGCCCCTTTAAGTAGAACTGGGTTATATATTTCCAGTGAGCCACTACTGGGATGCGTCAATTTCCTGAGTTAACCCTTTAAGCACCAAAGTTGCAATGTTGTGACAAGCGCCATTGCTGACTTTAAAGAGCCACAGCTACACATATGATCCCTCATGAAGTTAGTACTTTACATCAGAAGATAGTGGAGATGTGTAACTTCAGGATGAGCAACACTTATAGGTGTATTTATATTGAAAGTTTCTGAGTTTTTAGTGTTTGAAAACTGCCTTCCGCCGAGAGATTCCCGGTTGGGGGGAGGATGAGACGAGGAGATGAGCCAGCACGAAGAGGGCGAATATCAGAGAAATAAAACTTACAATTGCCGATATGTCTAGTCTTTGTTGATGGTCGTCGTCGTCGTCTTCCTCCGCTTATCCGGGTCCGGGTCGCGGGGGCAGCATCCCAACTAGGGAGCTCCAGGCCGTCCTCTCCCCGGCCTTGTCCACCAGCTCCTCCGGCAGGACCCCAAGGCGTTCCCGGACCAGATTGGAGATGTAACCTCTCCAACGTGACCTGGGTCGACCCGGGGGCCTTCTGCCGGCAGGACATGCCCGAAACACCTCCCCGGGGAGGCGTCCAGGAGGCATCCTGACCAGATGCCCAAACCACCTCAACTGGCTCCTTTCGATCCGGAGGAGCAGCGGTTCTACTCCGAGTCCCTCCCGAATGTCCGAGCTCCTCACCCTATCTCTAAGGCTGAGCCCGGCCACCCTACGGAGGAAACTCATTTCGGCCGCTTGTATCCGCGATCTCGTTCTTTCGGTCATTACCCAAAGCTCATGACCATAGGTGAGGATTGGGACGTAGATCGACCGGTAAATCGAGAGCCTGGCTTTCTGGCTCAGCTCCCTCTTCCCCACGACAGATCGGCTCAGCGTCCGCATCACTGCAGACGCCGAACCAATCCGCCTGTCGATCTCCCGATCCCTCCTACCCTCACTCGTGAACAAGACCCCGAGATACTTAAACTCCTCCACTTGAGGTAGGACCTCTCCCCCGACCCGGAGGTGGCAAGCCACCCTTTTCCGGTCGAGAACCATGGTCTCAGATTTGGAGGTGCTGATCCTCATCCCAGCCGCTTCACATTCGGCCGCGAACCTACCCAGCAAGAGCTGAAGGTCAGAGCTGGATGAAGCTAGGAGGACCACATCATCCGCGAAAAGCAGAGACGAGATTCTCCTGCCACCAAACTCGACACACTCCACACCACGGCTGCGTCTAGAAATTCTGTCCATAAAAGTGGTGAACAGAACCGGTGACAAAGGGCAGCCCTGGCGGAGTCCAACCCTCACTGGGAACAGGTCCGACTTACTACCGGCTATGCGGACCAAACTCACGCTCCTCTGGTAAAGGGACTGAATGGCCCTTAACAGAAAGCCACCCACCCCATACTCCTGGAGCGTCCCCCACAGGGTGCCCCTGGGGACACGGTCATAAGCCTTCTCCAAATCCACAAAGCACATGTGGATTGGTTGGGCAAACTCCCATGCCCCCTCCATCACCCTTGCAAGGGTATAGAGCTGGTCCACAGTTCCACGGCCAGGACGAAAACCACATTGCTCCTCCTCTATCTGAGATTCAACTATCGATCGGACCCTCCTCTCCAGTACCTTGGAGTAGACCTTTCCAGGGAGGCTGAGGAGTGTGATCCCCCTATAGTTGGAACACACCCTCAGGTCACCCTTCTTAAAGATGGGGACCACCACCCCAGTCTGCCACTTCCTAGGAACTGCCCCCGATGACCACGCAATGTTGTAGAGACGTGTCAACCATGACAGCCCTACAACATCCATAGCCTTAAGATACCCAGGACGAACCTCATCCGCCCCCGGGGCTCCGCCGCTGTGTAGTTGTTTGACTACCTCAGCAACTTCTGCCCCCGAGATTGGACAGTCCATCCCCAGGCCTCCCAGCTCTGGTCCCTCCTCGGAATGCGCATTGGTGGGATTGAGGAGCTCCTCAAAGTATTCCTTCCACCGTCCGACTATAGCCTCAGTTGACGTCAGCAGCTCCCCATCCCCACTGTAAACAGTGTGAGCGAGTTGCTGCCTTCCTCTCCTGAGGCGCCGGACAGTTTGCCAGAACCTCTTTGGAGCCGATCGATAGTCTTTCTCCATGGCCTCACCAAACTCCTCCCACGCCCGAGATTTTGCCTCGGCAACTGCCACTGCTGCACCCCGCTTGGCTATCCGGTACCTGTCTGCTGCCTCCGGAGACCCACAGACCAGCCACGCCCTGTAGGCCTCCTTCTTCAGCCTGACGGCTCCCCGAACCTCTGGTGTCCACCAGCGGGTACGGGGGTTGCCACCACGACTGGCACCGGCCACCTTACGACCACAGCTAGCAACAGCCGCCTCGACAATCGCAGAGTGGAACAAGACCCACTCAGACTCAATGTCCCCCACTGATCCCCCGGGACGAGGTCAAAGCTCTGCCGGAGGTGGGAGTTGAAGACCGTCTTGACAGGTTCTTCTGCCAGGCGTTCCCAGCAGACCCTCACTATGCGTTTGGGTCTGCCAGGTCTACGCGGCATGTTCCCTTGCCATCTGATCCAACTCACCACCAGGTGGTGATCAGTTGACAGCTCCGCCCCTCTCTTCACTCGGGTGTCCAAAACATACGGCCGCAGGTCAGATGATACGACTACAAAATCTATCATCGACCTGTGACCTAGGCTGCCCTGGTACCAAGTGTACCGGTGGGCATCCTTATGTTCGAACATGGTGTTCGTTATGGCCAAACTGCGGCTTGCACAGAAGTCCAATAACAAAACACCGCTCGAGTTCAGATTAGGTGAGCCGTTCCTCCCAATCACACCCCTCCAGGTCAAGCTGTCATTGCCCACGTGAGCATTGAAGTCCCCCAGCAGGACAATGGAGTCCCCTGATGGAGCACTATCTAGCACTCGTCCCAGGGACTCCAAAAAGGGTGGGTACTCTGAACTGATATTTGGCCCATAAGCACAAACAACAAACAACAGTCAGGACCCATTCCCCGACCCGAAGGCGCAAGGAAGCTACCCTCTTGTCCCCCGGGGTAAACCCCATCACACAGTCAGAGAGTCTCGGGGCTAACAAAAAGCCAACCCCAGCCCTCCGCCTCTCACCCGGAGCAACTCCAGCAAAGTAGAGTGTCCAACCCCTCTCCAGGTCTCGGGTTCCAGAGCCAATGCAATGTGTCGAGGTGAGTCCGACTATATCTAGCCGGTACCGCTCAACCTCTGCCACAAGCTCCGGCTCCTTCCCCGCCAGCGAGGTGACGTTCCATGTCCCAAAAACTAGTTTTCTTGTCCGGGGATTGGACCGCCAAGGCTCCCGCCTTGGTCTGCCACCCGATTCGCATTGCACCGGACCCTTCATGTTCCTCCTGCGGGTGGTGGGTCCACAGTTGGACGAGCCCATGTATCCGGTTCGGGCTGGGCCCGGCCGGGCCCCAAGGGCGAAAGCCCGGCCACCAGGCGCTCGCTCACGGGCCCCAACCCCAGGCCTGGCTCCAGGGTGGGACCCCGGTAACCCTCCGGGCCGGGTACTCCGACTCTTCGTTTTAACCGCCATGAAAGATCCTTCGAACCGTTCTTTGTCTCACCCTTCACCTAAGACCAATTTGTCATGGGAGACCCTACCAGGGGCACTAAGTGCCCCAGACAACATAGCTCCTAGGATCATTAGGGCACTCAAACTCCTCCACCACGATAAGGTGACGGTTCAAGGAGGATCCTTCCACAAAAAAAAAAAAAAATCAATGATGAACAAGAGTCTTCTTCTAGACCTGCAGAAAGAGAAAATTAACCAAAATTTTAAAATAAAGGGACACACAACAATACAACTAGAGATAGTTATCACTGCGTCAACCTGATGAGGAAATATAAAATCAACATTGTTTTACTGAACAATCACACGATAATAAATCACAGTGCATTTAGTGCCAACCACAGCCTTAAGACATGTGTTGAAAATGCCCAAGTCCATATTTATGAGAGCACCATGTGAGCAGCTGTGGGCGTTCACGTGCTTGTATATGTAAGGTTTCTCTATATCCAACAGAGAGTGTGAGGGGCCACAGATCTGCCCCCAAATATGTGTAGGAGATGGAGGGAGCTCCAAGTCTCAGAGATCCAGGAGCTGCCCCAGAGCACAGAGACCCCAGGGAGACTGCGACCAGAAAAGCTCCAGCCCCCCTCGAGAGGCGCAGAGGATCGTCCCGGGGCATCACAACCAGCAGCCGGCAGAGTCCCAGGAGATATCAGCGGCAAGCCCACAGGCCTGCCTGCAGCCTCCCACCCTCAAGTTGGCTGAGCCCAGAACCCAGCAACCTGGGACCCAGGGGCGACCAGCCCCGCCAGGGACCCAACAGACTCAGATCCCACCAGGCAGCCACCGGAATCAAACAAGCAGTCGCCAAAAATCTTAAACCCCGTGACCTGGGAGCCATGAACACTCAGGCAGACCAAGGCGCCACACTCCACACCAAATATGGCAGGGGGAGGGCAGGCGAAGATGTATAGCAGCACAAGAAGTCCCATGAGAGGAGAGAAGTCCAAGACCCCACCTGACATATACAGTCATACACAGACACAGTCACACACTCCCCCTCATGCTCACACCTACACATACAACCAAAGATTTCCAAAATAAATGCAAGACACCCACTCACGCTCCCCTTACACACCCTATTCTCTCTGGTCCCAGTACTGCTGCACAAAGGGTACAACCATCACCGGTTCCCAGAGTTTGCCCCTTTCTGCTGGGGTGCTGATGAGCAGGCTCCCCCGCCCAACGCTGAGCAAAGCAACCCACCACCCCAGACCCCAACATGATGGCCAACTCCCCCCAGCCTCCAGCCCCGGGAAGCCAAGTGACAACAGAGGTGTGCTAAGAACTCTAGTCTCCCTCCGCCTGCTCCAATACAGTGTTAGTGTGTGCTGATGAGGTGTATTCCATGGTTGTGGTGAGCAGGCAGTGCAGGCATTATCTGGCCTGCGCCAGCTAATGCCACCATTTTATCATTCTAAACTTCCTGTTAACTGTGTTTGAGAGGAATGTTACAACTAGAAACAAAGGTTTGCATGCGTAAGAGGGTTAAGGTTAGGATGGGGGTGAGGGAAGGTTAAATAGCAAGAAGGTAAAGGTCAGAAATCGATTAATTATCCATTTTCCCAAGGCAGTCGGAAAATGACACTCTGGCACCGCACGTCGTCTCCCGACGTGTCAGAAACAAACGCTTTCTCATCCATCGTCATATTTCGATGCTTTGGGTATGAGAATGTGTTGGTAAAAAATAATGCATTCCAATACGGCAGCCTGGTGACATCAGATTATGCAAATTAGATGAGTGAATTTGCTCACAACACAACTTTGAGTCCTACTGAAGATTTCTGTAATTTATAGTTTACTTTTATCTTTAACCATTACCAAACTACAGCCTTTTGAAATAGTCATGTCAAAATTGAATATTTTCTTGAAAAAACTCTGGTGCCCAAAGGGTTAACATAGGGCTACACAGGAAATCACATATGGCATCAGTGTAAAACAGGGGCCTCATTTATCAAGCTTGCTTACACACAAAACGGGGTCAGAAAACTGCGTAAGCAACTTTCCACTCAAACTTTGGGATTTATGAAAGAAAACTTAGCGGAAAAATGTGCACAACTTTAAGTTGACTAAGGACCTGGTTTACGCACATTTTGGACATGGCGAGCACCTGCAGTGCTGCTGCTGAGAAGGATAAAACTATGAAATCCTGCAGCATTATCACTTGTACTGCTTCAATTTCACACAGAACAAGACCCCCACATGACACACACACATGCGCGCGCGCACACACACACACACACACACACACACATCCGCGCGCATACTCACACACACAGCCTGAAGCTCAGAATACAGAATGCAGAATATCAGCAGGGGAACAGATTGAGACAGAATGTCATGAGTCTGTGACAGTGTGAGCGTCCTGTCACTGTGACCCGATTGATCATGTGCCCTGGCCACTTGGACAAGGGAGATTTCTGTTTGGGCAACTGGTTAGCGCGCGTAATTTTCACCTGGGAGTCTGGGGATCGAATCCCGACTGGAGCATTTTTTTATATCCGCCACAGATCTCTCTGAAGAATTCACAACATTGACGCTTCAGCAACGCTGTGCCACTCAGTGGATTTTCTCTTATTTGTTTTGCAAAAGCACTTTGTTTCATTTCTCCACCTCACCCACAAGTACCTCAACTTCTGCTTGTGAAATAGCGCTTCCTTGATCTGCGGTCGTGATCAAAATGTTACAACAAGCCGGCTTATGTACTGTATATGCATGAGGTCCACAAGGCACTTTGTATTGACCATTTATGGTAGTAAGTGGGCGTGGTGAGGGCGGGATGTGACTAAAATGCAGCTGAGAACGTTTCTCGTTAGTCTCTGATTCATGAAGCGGAGATTGCGTGCAGCTGTGTGTACTCCATGTTTGATAGATCACAAACCTACTTGGCGTAAGTACATTTTTTTGGTACGGTTTTAGTGAGGATTCTATGCAATGTTTGATAAATGAGACCCCTGGTCATTTTCAAAACGGGAGACTATATTATTGCAGAGATGCAATTTCTTGTTTTTGTTGTCAACAATAAAACACCAAATCATAATTTTACCTGCAGTCATTCGCTAGTTAAGCTTAACTTGTAAGCTTTCTGGCTAATAATGATAATAATTGTAGTGCCATGAATGGCCTCATTTGTGACCCAAAGGTCACACTTCCTTAGCTGGGTCAAGCTGTCCTGGCTGTACTTCTATCTACAGATTATCCATCACAGGAGACGTGAAGTCTGCTGTAAACCATCTTTAATCTGACTGCCTTTATCTGACTGCTGTTCCATCCGCAAGATGAAAGACACTTCAAGATTTAAAAGAATGATTTTTAATAACAGTGATCAGTGACAAGAAGATCATGTGCACTTATACACACCATGCGGGACACAGTAAATCAGGTTAAGGTTAACTGCACCCACATGTCTTTGTCACATGACCCAGAACTTTCTGTCTCTGAGAGGGCGTGTTCCGAGGTATGTTAAGTCCCACCCGCTAACATGTCAAAATCTAATTCATTAGAATAAGATTACCGGCCGTCTCTTAAAACCTAACTCCTCAGTTCAAGTTCAGTTCTTGAGCTCACCAAATTCTCTCCATGGCAACGATAGTCCAGAGGATCGAGTCGGCCGTTCGAAACCTCTAATGAAGGTTTTCTGTCACGCCGATAGAATTGCTTCAACAGAAACGCCATCTGCAGCACAAGCTGACACAAAACTCCTTCAGAGTTATTGATTTTTGAGACGCAACCAGTTTCATCAGTCGTTGTGACCCGGAGACATCTCAGGACCGACTTGGTCGCACTAAGGTGCTTCTACCCACCTCGTGCTTGGAGGTCATCATCTCCTCCTGACATCTCGGATCCAAAAGGGGGTCTCCTAACTGGGTGAGGTAGACACTTCCGACAGATTGCATCTGAATGCCTCTTTTTTTTTTAACAAATAATTTTGCTTAACTCCAAACTAAATTCCTTCACCCAGAACACGTTTTTCTTTCTCTAAGAATGAAAAACCTTCTGAGACCTAATTCACACATCCAAACACACACACTTCATGTTTAGTTTCACCCAGACACAGACTGCTTTAATACCAAGTTTTTAATACCGAAGCTTTTATAAATTGTCATTTATGAATCGTCCTTGAAATGGTCATCTTTAAATTGTTAGTAATAAATTCAATAAATTCAACTTTTTAAACCTGACTCTTTGAAATAAAACAGAGTGGTGATTTTGGTCACTGAACGAGCAAAGATCTCTTTAGATCTTTTGAATAAATAAATAAACTTTTGCTATTAATCTAAATCTCTTAAATTAAATGTTAATCTTTTGATTAAATATAGACCAAGCCAGTTGGTGTAAGAACTTCTATCAATTATATAAATATCCATGGACATATATATATATATATATGATATAAGTTTCATTGTCAATTCGTTTGATATTTCTCAGGGTTCAACAAAGCTGAATAGCAACTGCTTAAATTCTAGTTATGTAGATTAACAACACTTCATAAATGGCGAGCCTTTGCCAGTCTTGTTCAGATCAAAACACCATGTTGTTGTGTTTTATTTTCAATATTTTGTAAAACGGGGAGCTGTGTCACTTTAATTTTCTTCCTCCGGAACGCCCGGGAGGGAAGCTTTTTACTGTAACACCGGCTTCCGGCATAAACTTCCGGTAATCCGAAACAAAGCAAAATTAGCCGAGTCTGTAAGACACAAGTGCTTCAGACCCCCAGAGCTTGTTCCATGTTCTGTAACTGTCAAGACTTTCCCTCATGACTTAATCTTGTCTTCTAGGTCTGCCCTCCACTTCTCGATCGGTCCCATGACTCTGACACATCCTGTGTACATCTCCGAGCATGCAAGGATGCCTTTCGCCCTTGCCATGGACTTTCTGAGGCGCATTGATGCTTTCATTGATGTGGAAGGGGGGGGAACTCTGGTCAGGGGTTGAAGAACCTCTGCCCATCGTTCTGCCTCCTGACCTCCACTGTCTCACGATTGGTAATTCTGAGCAGGGGGAACAACATGTTCACCACCTAGTCCAGAACCTTTGCCACCACAGATTCAGCTTTCATCAGAGTCACATTCTGTTGATTTCTCCAACGTAGCTGAGGCTCCTACCACTATGGTCGAGCGAGACAAACAAAAACTTGTGTTAAAATATCCTGGTTGCAATAATCTTTCTCTTTCCACCATGTGGGCAGGTAAACAACTTGACAGACCCTCTTGCCACTCAAGGTCAAGATGTGGGCACCCCATGGTCCCTCAAACCCTTTTGGCCCCCTGATGATGCGTCCATCTTTCAACCATCTGATGGGTTTGTGTTTGTTCAACTTGCCTTTTCTATAAATGACCTCGTCAGTCTTCAGTTCCAGGACCCTGCTATCAGCAGGATGATGGCCTTTCTGATCCAAAAGCTCATCAAAATCCTTCTCTGTAGTTTGACTACGTTCCTGAGCTGCATGCTCTCTTTTGTGTTCGTGTCACTCCTTCTTCAGGTGTTGTTGACCACCATTGCGCCGGACTGACCATGGAATCCAGTAGCTCTAAGATCATTGATGTCCACAGAGCCCGTGTTGTCCCTGCGGCAGAACCACTCCTGCCTGAGTTGGGAAAGCCACCTGACCCAGGGGAGGCTGACACTTGCAGCAACGCTCCGCCTGAGACTCCACACCCTGCAGTGGGAACGCCACCTGCCGCAGTGAGAGTTGATGTGGCACTGAAACTCTAGCCGAAGACCCAGTACTTTGTGGTGGAAACACCACCAACCAACAGACACCATCACTGACCTTACTCCACTACAGCTGGCGCTGATGACCTCTAAACCTCAGGTGGGTGTCTTACCTACCAAAGGGGGGGGTCGGATGTTACCCTGTACCTCTACTGGCTGATCCTGATCGCACCTGTGTGTCGACCAGGGGCCCTCCAGAGAGCACATCTGCTCCTGACCCTCATAAGGCTGCGCCTGCACCTGTCTATAGCCCAAATCATTCTTGGTTTCACTCTTCAGGACAGACAATGTTTCTCTTGCTAGTCACATGTGTGTGTCTGATCCTAAACGTGGCTGTGCTTCCTCCGCAGCCTCCTCTAATACGACCGTATGAGCCTGAGTCCTCTTCAGGTGTCTCACTCCAAGGACTCCCAGATCTCTTAATTTCCAACCATCACCTGCTGTTCTATCCAGTTCAGTCTGGTGGTGCTTTGGCTTTCACCAGTGAGCGGGTTTTGCGGAGCCTTAACGACAATCTGCATCCTGTGTTTTATTTTCCACAGACAAGTCTGGAGAAACCAGCAGGGGGCAGTATGACTTTTCAAGATCAGAGGGCCTCTCATTCTGACCTCAATTTTGCTCCTAATTCTGGTCACACAAAAGTCACCTCTAGTAAACTGGTAAATAACGCTTCGCAGGAAAGGTCAGGTCCATACCTGACAACTAAACCACTCTCTCCGGTCGTGTATCTGATCAAGATCACCAAAGGTAACAAAGTTCCCATCTATTTATGGGTCGGAAAGAACAAAATCAAACCGCACAAATGTTCAAATGTGGATGTTATTACAACCAATATAGCTGACTATATATATATATATATATATATATATATATATATATATATATATATGAATGATATAAGTTTCATTGCCAATTCATTTGATCTTTATCAGGGTTTAACAAAGCTGAATAGCAACAGCTTAAATTCTGGTTATGTAGATTAACAACGCTACATAATAATTCATTTAATTTGAAGCGCCTTTCAGGACTCTCAAGGACACTGTACAGATAAAAATTAACAAACATAGAAACAACTAAGAAAACAAGTACAGTCAATTATTCAGCATTGCTAAAAGATACAAATGAAACAACTAAGAGAATGCCAGCTGGAACAGATGGGTTTTAAGGTGTGCCTTGAAGGTGGAGAGAGAGTCGAGGTTCCTATGTTAGGTGGAAGAGAGTTCCAGAGCTTAGGAGCAGAGTAGCTAAATGCTTGACCCCCCATAGTACTGAGTCTGATCCTGGGAACAACAAGGTGTGGTGAAGGACAGGAACGAAGTAAGCGAGAGGAGGAGGTAGTTTTAAGCAGAAAAATAAATAAGGGGGAGAAAGATTATGGATGTATTTGAATGTATTCTATTCAGAATTTGACATGTAACCAGTGGGCTTTGTCAAGGACAGGGGTGATATGGTGAAATGAGGGAGTTCGGGTGACTACCGGGCAGCAGAGTTCTGGACCAATTGTAAGCGGTTGATGGATTTCAGGGGGGGCCAAATAGATGGGAGTTGCAGTAATCAAGACAGCATGTGACTAGGCTATGGACCAAGGTGGCAGCAGTCTGAAGAGAGAGGGAGGGACGGAGATGGTTAATATTTCTTAGGTGAAAGTAAGCAGCTCTAATGGTATTGTTGATGTGTTGCTGAAATGAAAGTGTGCTGTCCAAAATGACAACCAGGCTTTTTACCGAAAGGGAGGGTGAAACTGAAGAGTTATCAATGGTAAAGGAAAAATTGTTAGTAATAGAAAGGGTGGATTTGGAGCCAACTAAAAGGATTTCGGTCTTATTGCAGTTTAATTTTAGGAAATTTGAGGAAAGCCAGGAACTAATGTCAGAGATACGGTCAGTGAGGGAGGATGGAGGAAGTGTCCTGGAAGGCTTGGTGGCAAGATAGAGTGGAGTGTCATCAGCATAACAATGAAATTGAACATTATGTTTGCGAAAAATTCCGCCAATGGGAAGTAGATAGATGATAAAAAAGGAGGGGGGCGAGAACAGATCCTTGTGGAACACCGGAAGTCACTGGAGAAGGGTGAGATTGAAAAGTGTGAAGTTGTATAAACTGGGTGAGTGGTGAAAGATAAGATTTGAACCAATCCATAGGGGTATCGGTAATGCCGAATGTCGTTTGAGTAAGATGGGGTGGGAAATGAAGTCCAAAGCAGCACTTAAATCAAGCAGAATGAGGATGGAGAGAAGACCAGTATCTGCAGCCAATAGAAGATCGCTTGTAATTTTGATAAGAGCAGACTCAGTACTATGATGGGGTGGAATCCTGACTGAAAAGTTTCATAAAGAGAATTATGGGATAAATGAGAGTGTAGTTGAACAGCGACCACTTTTTCAATAATTTTGAATAGAAATGGAAGGTTAGAGATTGGATGGAGGTTATTGTAGTTGTTTGGATGAGCACCTTGCTTTTTTAAGATGGGAGTGACAGCAGACATCTTAAACAGAGCGGGGAAAGAACCAGTTGTAATATATGACTGTATAATGTTGATGATGAGGGGTAAAAGGGATGGGAGACAGGCTTTAACTAAGGCGGTGGGAAGAGGATCTAGAAGACAGGTTGAAGGTTTAGATTTTTGGATGAGTGATGAAATAGTGGAGGCGTCTGGAATAGAGAAACTGGACAGAGGTAAGGAATAACTAAACACATCAGGGGGGACGGAGGGTAGAAACTGTAGAAAGGTGTTGGCGAATTTTCTTGATTTTCTGATTAAAAATGTCCATGATAGTACTGCATACATTGTTGGAGTAAAAATGTAGTGGAAGAGACTGGGGAGAGCAGAAGATTTTGTTGACCAGTGAGAATAGAAACTTTGAGTTGCCATCAATAGAGTTAATGTAACCAGAGTAATAGGCTGTTTTAGCAGAGCTAATAATGTTCCTATAGTGGGCTAAGTGAGCTAGGTACATCTCCCTATGTGCGGAGAGACCACTTCTTCTTGGCGTCCAGCAGCTTTCAGCTCCCTGAGTTCAATATTGAAACAGGGTGCAGAGCTGGAAAATGAAATGGATCTAGTCTTAACAGGGGCTAGTTTGTTGAAAATATTATGAACACTAGAGTTATAATGGCTAACTAGGCCAACTAGGTCATCAGTAAAGGTAGAATGATCAGAAATCTTGATAGATGAGAGGTGTAAAGAGAGGATGTTGATATTGATATCCTTAGTATTCCGAAATTAAATAATGCGGGGTGACTTGACTGGAGTAAGAGGGATAGAAATAGAGAGAGAAATCAAAAAATGGTCAGAAATATGAAGGTCAGTCACACTGGAGTCAGAGGGGATAAGACCAGAACAGCAGACCAAATCTAAGGTGTGACCTTTGTGGTTGGGAGTGTTGATATACTGAGAAAAAACATGACTGTCAAGACAAGACAGAAAGTCTTTAGTGAGTGGTGAATTAGTAATGTCCACGTGAATATTAAAATCACCCAGTATGACTATATTGGGTGAAAGTGATGATAAGTGGGAAAGAAGAGTAGAAAATTCAAGCAAAAACTCATGAAGGGGTTTAGGTGAACGATAAACAACAGTAATAATGGTAGGGATGGATCCAGGTAGTTGAGGGGCAAGACATTCCAAAGAGCTGAATGATATGAGAGCCACAGGTAGAGCTCTCCATGTCGGTGGTGAATTATCACGATACCTCCGCCCCGGGTGCCACGAGTTTTGGAGGTGTAAACATATCCAGAGGGGCAGGAGTCATTGAGCAGAGAAAAGTCGTTAGCTGATTGCCAAGTTTCAGTCAAGCAGAGGAAAGTCATGTTATTGTCAGAGATAATGTCATGGATGTGATGACTCTTCGATGTCAGAGAATGGATGTTGAGCGAGCCGAGGTTGATAGTGGAGAGGTGTTGTCCGTCCGGAACAGGGCTGGACTGGGACAAAAATTCAGCCCGGGCATTTTGACTGGAGACCGGCCCATGTTTTTTTTGGAAAAGACATTAAGCCTTACGCTGTTTCTGACACACACCAACGTACACTTTCTTATTAGTAGTACTTATGTATCAATCTAATAAACGTAAAACTACACCATCCTTCCTATCCTGGTATTCTAAAAAGTAGGGTTGGGGGTAACTGATTATTTTTAAAATGATTATTCTGACGATTATTTTATCGAATAGTCGACTATTCTAATGACTATTTAGATGATTAATCTAGTGATTACTTTTCTATTGCACAATTAATAAAAACCAAAAAATTCTCAAATAAATTCCTCCAAAAAATTGATAAGTTGTTACTGTAAGAGAATAAACACTACAGGCCTTCCATTTTGTATAACACTGCTTTTATTGTGTTGCGGTTGTTTATGTTCTGGTGACGTGTAGAACTTGGGAGTGCAGGCTGCTGCCTGAGAGGTGGTTGGAGACGGAGTGTCTCCATGCTGCTTTGATTTGTTCACTTATGTGCATGAGGCAAGTGGTGTTACGACCCTTCCTGGGGAGTCAAGTGTTTCTCCTATTTTAACTGTAAATCCTTCTAGCTGTTATATTTATAACAAGAAACAGATATTCGGACGGAATATTTTCACGTTTATTCGAATATGATTGTGGAACACACCCAGCATCATAATAAATGAAGTAATATTTATGCCAATTTAAGCCTTTATGGGTGACCAGGACTCTGTGATCAATTTTTGGCAAGGAAAATTATCATTTGTTGCCATTTTTTAGGTGTTTATGAATGTGGAAGACACCCAGCATCCTGTGATGGCACTAATAACATCAAGAGATAATAAATAAGGTAATATTTAGGTCAATTTAACCCTTTACACGTGACCAGGACACTGTAATCAATTTTTGGCAAGGGAAATGATCATTTGTTGCCATTTTTGAAGTGTTTATGAATGTGAAAGACACCCAGCGTCCTGTGATGGCACTAATAACATCAAGAGATAATAAATAAAGTAATATTTAGGTAAATGTAACCCTTTACACGTGACCAGGACACTGTAATCAATTTTTGGCAAGGGAAATGATCATTTGTTGCCATTTTTGAAGTGTTTATGAATGTGAAAGACACCCAGCATCCTGTGATGGCACTAATAACATCAAGAGATAATAAATAAAGTAATATTTAGGTAAATGTAACCCTTTACACGTGACCAGGACACTGTAATCAATTTTTGGCAAGGGAAATTATCTTCTTTTTTTTTTTTTTCTTTTTTGCTGTTGCCATTTTTGGGGTGTTTTTGATGATACAGTAGGCAGTATGAGTACAGTAACATCAACAGATAATACATAAAACCCTTATTTGGTCAATTTTAGCCTCCATGAAAATCTTAGCGATTCAATCACTTTTTGGCAAGTAAAATGCCATTTTAGTTGTCTACAATTAAATCATCAATAAAGAATTTAAAGATATTTTGAGGCATTTCTTATAGGTAAACAGGAGGGTGTAGTCTCTATTTGGCAAGTGACAATCTTAATTTTATGTGCTGAAGTGCTTTTATCTTGTTACTTTTAAATAGAGCAACGTAATGTATAGATAGCAACCTACACAGTGTCATTAAAGCCAAAGCTTGATCATTTTAAATACTTTTTTTCAAGTAAAAATGTGCCCCAAACTAGTTAACTGTGGCTCCATGTCAAGTGGACTAAAGAAAGGAAGGGGGAAAAATTAAATCGCTGGAAATATTGCAAAAAGGATTAATATATCCTCATTGTGAACGTTTAAGACAAATAGCAACACTTAAAACAACTTCCGAACTGGAAAAACTAATGTGGCAAGGTCCAAAAAACGTGTGCCCGGGCGGGATTCGATCCCCAGATTCCTGGGTGAGAGTCATACGCTCTAACCAGTCAGCAAAAGTAACATCTCCTTAGCCCAGTAGCCAGGGCGCATGATCAATCGGGACATTGTGACAGGACGCTCACGCAGCCACATCTTCCTCCCTCTTTCCACAAGCACGTCCTCGTGCTCCCGCGCAGGGTGCCACAAACACTGCCACACTAATATCCGCGATAAACATCTGTTTAAGTACCGGAAGAGGTTATCTTTGCTTTCTGAATGTCCATATTGCTAGATATGCCGAGTTTTAGGGCGAAATCCTGGGGAATTTTGTCTAGAAATGCAATTTCCTAACCGTGCGCGATCCCGCGGTGGCTAATCATTTTTTTGGCAGCGAGTCAATTTATGGCACAACACCGGCTCGGGTTTCTCCTCCTCCTCCCTCTTTTCTTCTCCAACCTGTCGCTGGGCTGAGGCTCCATCACTTCCTAAATTGATTTTACTTGAACCTTCACTACCAAACAACTGTGAGATTTTAACACATGTGCCAGCATCAGCCTGAAGGGCCAGTTTCTTTTTTAGTCGAATTATCTCCGCTCCTGCTTTCCGTTTTTTGTTCTCCATTTTGTAAAGCTCGTCTGTCTGTTTACTGAGATTCACAAACAACTGGCGGGTGCATCAGACCTCTGGCTATTGGTCCAGCCCAGAGTGTATTATTACCAATTGGCCAATCCACCAACTTTTACGAGGCGTCGCGTGGGGCGGCGCGGGCAAGTTGTCCGCAACAACTAGAGGCCAGGAAAAAAAAAAAACAGACACCGGCCCATAAAAGATGAATGGGTCGGCCCAGCGGGCAGTTGCCCGCTATGCCCTATGGTCAGTCCAGCGCTGGTCCGGAATATTAGCCTGCCTGGCTAGGGAGTTTAAGATGTGATGATCAGCAGAACAGCGGGGATGCTCGTGGCGTCGGCGAGAAGTGGACCAAAATGCTCTTATTGGGTTGCAGTCATTATAGCAGAAGCCTCTGCGTGAGTCACAATGTTGGTACCCTCGGCGAGGTAACAGGGAGATTTCTGGAAAGGAGAGCAGTGCCGGTGGAAGTGGTTCATGGACGGACGGACGTAATCGTATCAGTTCCTCAGCTGTATACAGCTAGAGGCATGACGCCGAGTTCAGATGGAGAAGCAGAAAAATGCTATAGATGCACCAAGCAGCGAAGAAAGAGGTCCACATGATGAGGGCAGCAGGCAGACCTTGGATCAGGAGCTCCTGGGTCAGACACAGAGGTAAGCGCACTCAGTGGTTCCAGTAGTATAAAAACGGGAACAGAAGTGTGGGTAGGAGAGCGTCGGAGTATTAAAAATTCCGCAACTGGCTGACAATATGGAGACACAATAAGATCAATAGCCAAACGTTAAAAGGTTAAAACGTAAAAAAAAAAACGGTAAAAATGCTAAAAAAAAAAATAAAAATACAAAAACACCGGAGAGCAGCGGCAGCAAGTCGCGCCAGCGTCCACTCACTCAGCTGTTGTCAATTAATACCCACATCACATCGCTTCTCCTCCAGCTTCATTGGCTGCCAGTTATCTTCAGGGTTCATTTCAAGATCCTGGTTCTGGTCTTTAGAGCCTTACATGGACAAGCACCATCATACATTGGTGATCTTCTTAGTCCCTACACCCCCAGCAGGTAAATGAGGTCAAGTGACCAAAGCCTACTGGTTGTGCAGCACCAGGCTAAAGGCCAAAGGTGACAGATCATTTGCTGCTGTGGCCCCCAGACTCTGGACTTCTCTCCCTGAGCTTGAGATCAGTGGACTCAGTGGTATCCTTTAAAAAACAGCTGGAATCTCACCTGTTCAAGCTGGCTTTTGTGTGACCTTCATCACCACCCTCTCCTTATTCTGCTCTTTCTACCAACTCTTCCCAGGATCCACTGATTTCCCTCTTTCCTATTCATTTTCTCTTCCCCTTTCCTCATGTTTTTAATCACACTTGTTTTGTTTCATTTTAACCATATTTTTGTAATCTTTATTTTTAATATATTTTACATTTTTTTCTTGTGAACTGCCTTGTGAGTTTTTTATTTTTATTTTTTATCTTGAGAGGCTCTTTCTAAAAGATTGTTCTCTTTCTTTCTTTCTTTTTGATTGGGCAAGTGTTTGGACCCCAGTGATCTGTATCAACAACTGACTATTTGGTTGGAGCTTTTATTTTAATTATTATTATTATTGTTATTATTATTATTATTATTATTATTATTATTATTATTATTATTTACTTTGTTGGTTTTTTCTGCTTCTTCTTGTTTTTGGTCCCCATCCTCTCTGAATCTATTTGTATGCATTATGCAGATTGACAGACCTTGCGCATTTGTTGGATTGTTGTTCATCTTCTGGATAAGAATAAGTTTCTGTGAAATTTGTGCTGTCTTGTTTAATATTCACAACAAAATTGGATCATTAGCTTAAGTCACACTTTAAATCTTAAGTGTACAATGAGTGTTTCATTAAATAGTTTTATCATCACGTTTTCTTGGTATATAAAAAAATGTCATGATTAGGTATCTTGGCCCAGTTTCGAATGGAAAGAACTGTTCTCAGAACCAGGGACTTCCAACTGCACGGAGGGTAATTAAATCTCTTCAGTAGGTATGTATTATTGAGATCAGTAGCACTTATGAGACAATGACAGCAAACACATGTCTACATCATCTGGGAAGCAGTGGTTAAACATGGTAACCAAAACGTCTTTAAAATTTTAATCCGTGTATATGATGAGTTGCTTTGTCTTGACACATTGACTTTAATACAGTTTCTGTTTTGAACTTGTCAAAATGCATGGAACTTAGGCTCTGGGTGAGAGGTAATTTCAGAGATGAATGATGTTATTTCAACATAGAGCCCTGTACTGTAGGCTTCATTATTACAAGTGTCATACCTGAGTTGCAGTAATGTCAGAAGTTACTATTTATACAAACACTATTTATATCGTGATATTTTTCTTCAGTTGTGTCTGGTTTGCAATATTCTAGTGCATAAAAAGTTAATCCAGATGATTGCTGCTGGGGTTTTTTAATTAGATTTTCTTGCAAGTTTGTTGCATCATTGTTGCCAAAGTATTTTGTTGAGAAATCCTTTAATTAGTGAAAATGGTATCATATTTAATACAAAAGGTCTTCTCTGAGGGTCTGAGTATTGCAAGCTTTGATACAAACAACTAAAGTGAGGTTGTTACTTTCATGAACAAATCAGTGTAGTCACACACTATAAATATTTCACACAAAATTAAAACTTAATGCCATTATTTTGGTACTGCTCCATTTTGCAGACATAGAATCTCTTGGTTGCCCTCCCTAAAAAGAGGTTTTGACAGACACTCATGGACTGTGTCAGTTTAATAAACTTTTGACCCTTGTAAATGAGAACTGTATAAATAAGTGAAGACAATTCTTGGAAGATGATATTAAATGGGTGAAAGTATGGTTTATTTATTCTGTTTTCTGTGCTTTAATTACTATTTCACCACAATATGTGTTGTAAGTAACTTTTTTAGCATTAAACAATGTTTACATTGAGCCATGAGTATTATTAAATAATAATTGTAAGCATTATTTTCTTTTATGTTTTCAACTTCTTAATAATAAATTGGCACATTTGATAACAGAAGTGGATATCAAGAAATCCTACCAATGGCTAAAAAGAGCTGGTCTGAAGGACAGTGCAGAGAAACTCATCATGGCTGCACAGAAACAGGCCCTGAACACCAGAGCAACAGAGGCCAAGATCTACCACACCAGACAAGACCCAAGGTGTAGGCTATGGAAAGATGCCCCTGAGACAATCCACCACATAACTGCAGGGTGTAAGATGCTGGCAGGGAAAGCATACATGGAAAGCCACAACCAAGTGGCTGGCATCGTGTACAGGAACATCTGTGCAGAGTATGAACTGGAGGCCCCAAGGTCAAAGTGGGTAACACCCCCTAAGATGGTTGAGAATGAGAGAGTCGAGCCCCTGTGGCACTTCCAGATCCAGACCGACAAAATGGTGATGGAGAACCAACTGGACATTGTGGTGGTGGACAAACAGGACAGCCGTTGTGGTTGATGTAGTAATACCAAGTGATGGTAACATCAGGAAAAAGGAACAGGAGAGACTAAAGAAGTACCAGGGCCTCAAAGCAGAACTTGAGAAAGCCTGGAGAGTGAAGACATCTGTGGTGCTTGTTGTCATCGGGGCACTCTGGGCAGAAACCCCCTGTCATGTTGTGAGGGTGGAGATGGCACACCATGTGTGGTGGAGAGTTCAGGAGGCAGAAGAGCAGGCACAGATGAAATAAAAATGGATTTAATGGTAACCGGGAGCGACAGGACAAAACGAGGACATGCACATTCAATGATCCAACAAAGACAGGTACAAGACGGGAGGCATAAATACACAGGGATAATTAGGAACACATGGGCATATTAACGAGGGGCAAGTGAGAACAATAGGACTACTCAAGGCAGGAGCGACACAGTCAGGGAGGCCGGGACAGATCATGACAGTAACCACCCCCCCACCCCCACCCCCCAAGGGGCAGATACCAGACGCCCACAAGGCCACATAACACAGGAGACTAGGGAACACCAGAACACAGGACTCGGAGACTCGACAACAGGAACTCTGAACCTGGGACGGACTCGAACACTTGACTTGGGAACACATGACTCGGGAGACAGGAAGACTGGACATGGGAACTTGGTCACTGGAATTCAACAGCGGCGGGCGCGGGACACCGGAACTCGATAGCATTATGCTGGACCTCGACAGCAGCAGGCACGGGACACTGGAACTCGACAGGACACACGAAAAACACGCAACTCAGTCCGGGGCTGCAGAGCAGGGGCCTTTCGGTTAGGCGGCACAACTCTGACTGACGAGGGTCTTTTGACCTTGGACCAGGAAACTCGGACACACAAACTCGAACATTTGACTTGAGACTTGAGACCAGGAACTCAAACACTTGACTTGAGACATGAGACCAGGAACACGAACACTTGACTTGAGACTTGAGACCAGGAACACGAACACTTGACTTGAGACTTGAGACCAGGAACACAAACACTTGAGACTGGAACACTTGAGACTGGAACAGGAACACTTGACTGGACTGGACTGGAACAGGAACACTTGACTGCACTGGAACAGGAACACTTGACTGGACTGGACTGGATCAGAAACACTTGACTGGACTGGACTGGAACAGGAACAGGAAAACTGCAGCAGCCGGGGTGGGTCCCAGTAGGAACTGCAGCAGCAGGCGTGGGACCCAGCAGAGACTGCAGCATGAAGGACCTGCAGGCACAGACCCCGCAGATGTGAACCAGGAAGCGGAAGAACAGCAGGAGCGATGCGAGGAAACCAGGAGCGGTAGCAGGTACTCGGCAAACAGTCCTGAGCAGGTGCATACCATGACTCGACTGGATCCACAGGCAGGCTCAGGTGAAGGGAAGCAGCCACGGAGCGGAAGACCAGCCCTGCCACTCAGAAGAACGCTGGCGTGGGCAGGGGGTTTTACCTCCATAAAAAACTCCAGAAAACAGCAGCTTCCATGAAAAACAGGACGGGGCGAAAACAGCAGGAGGAGAATGACCCTGACCACCCCGGAGACAAATAGGATGAGCCAGGATCTCCCAGAGGGCTTCGACCACCCCGAGAACAGGTAGGATGCACCGAAGAACACAACTCCAGGCCAGAATCTCCCTCCGCTGAAAGGGAGAGGAAAAAAAAATCCTCTAGAAACAGGTGTTAGCTCACCACAGGTCCAGGTTAGGTTGGATCATTCTGTCATGTTGTGAGGGTGGAGATGGCAGACCACGTGTGGTGGAGAGGTCAGGAGGCAGAAGAGCAGGCACAGATGAAATAAAAATGGATTTAATGGTAACCGGGAGCGACAGGACAAAACGAGGACATGCACATTCAATGATCCAACAAAGACAGGTACAAGACGGGAGGCATAAATACACAGGGATAATTAGGAACGCATGGGCATATTAACGAGGGGCAGGTGAGAACAATAGGACTAATCAAGGCAGGAGCGACACAGTCAGGGAGGCCGGGGCAGATCATGACACCCCCAAACTGGAGGAGTGGCTAATGCAGATCCCAGGAAAAACATCAGACATCTCAGTCCAGAAAAGTGCAGTTCTAGGAACAGCTAAGATACTGCACAAAACCCTCAAGCTCACAGGCCTCTGGTAGAGGACCTAGGCTTGGAAGGATGAGACCACCCGCAGAGGGGGAGATGGTTGTATAAAATTCAAAGAAGAGTAGGTGAAATGAGAAACACTGGAAGGAGTAGGAGAGAGGATGTGATCATTTCTAGACTAAGGTTTGGACATACTGGGTCATGGTAGGGAAACATAATACAGGGAATGTGATTATTGTGGAGAAGAAGAAACTATAGTTCATGTTATATTACAATGCCGGAAGTATCAGGCAGGAAGAAGGACATTGATTCAAAATCTTAGACAGATCAAAGTGAAACTAGACCTTATTGATTTATTGAGACAGAATTCAAAAAGTGATTGTTTTCTGATTTTATTTCAGTTTTTAAAAGAGATAAGGATGTTTGGGAGAATTTGATGTATATATGTATTTGTATATATATGTGTATGTATGTGTGTGTATGTTTGTATATATATGTATTTTTTTTTCTTTCCCCTGTTTGATTTTGTTTTATGAGCGCTGTTCCAGACCACTCTCCACACTAGTTGGTGGCGGTAATGCACCATTCGTTGTTTGCCAACCGCCAATAAAACACCAGAAGAAGAAGTCTGGGAGGCAGCAGTGCAGGGGTTCGGCTGTCCTCCAGGCCTCGTTTTGGTTTAAACCCCTTCGTTTTAAGATGAGTTAACTTTAAGGTTAACTCAGAGTTATGAGCTTTTAAAAGGGTGACGCTCTTGGATTATCCAGAGGGATCTTTTGATGTTTGTTGATTAAAAAGGTAAACTTGGTTTGCTGCAATTTGATTGACTCCCGTTTTAAACACCTTCTGTTTAGAAAAACTTTTACATTAAGTTTTAACCAGGTGTTTTAAGTCAGTAGATTGTTTCAGACTTAAAAACACCTTCTGTTCGGTAAAGCTTTTAATATAAGTTTTAACCAGGTGTTTTTATAGTTGGTAATTGGTGTAATGTTAACCTTTTTGAGAGTTTTTGTTTGTTTAGCATTATCTTTATAATGCTCGCCATCTGTTTGCTCTTGTTTTTAGAACCTTTTACAACAATTAAAACCATTTTAACTCCACTGTCGTATTTCTCATGTTACCCCCTCCTTCGCATTTTAACATCTCCTGTCGGGGACGTAAAACACCCCTAGAAATTGCAACACATGCAGTGTTTTGCAAAATCGTGAGTCCTTTGCACAACTTTCTTTCTTTGTATTGTATGGCAATCAAGTTTGACGTCTTGCTATTCAGTATTTCACACTCCGTGATCAGGTATGTTTAGGCTGGCAAGGTTATGAGTAAAGCAAGAGCCAGGGTTCAATGAATAAGCCCTAAATGACAATGTCATTATATAAAGAATTTTTTTTACAGCATTATTGAAATAGAAACGTTTCTGTTTAATGTTGTCATCTTATGTGCTTCCTTACATACAGCAATGAGGCCACTCTGTTATTTGCAAAAAAATAATAATAATAAAAACATAAAAGAGAGAGGGAGCTGGGTAAATAGATGACATTTTATCTCTATTGCTTTAAATTATTTATTATAGTTTTACAACTTACTTAAAATCAGTCTAAATTGCCATCTGCGTGCCATATGTGTGTTTCTTTTATTCAACAGACGAAGCCCGGAAACGCAAACATACCTAACAGCAGGGGCACTTAGAGGCTCTCCTCCATGATGAAAAATATTCTTCTTGAGTGTCCACGCCGCTGTAGCTCTCACATGTGGCTGAGCGGCTCCTAGCCCCCCATTCCTGCCTCCAACACAAGCACTCTCTCTGCCTTATTCTCTCCCCATTTCTTGTGTCACTGCTTCCCCTTTTCTCTTTCACTTTTCCCACTTCTTCATCTCTTGTCCTTTTCTCTGTCCTTCTCTCTCACAGCTTCTGTCTGGATTTTTGCTTTCACTCTCTGCAGTAAGGATGCTTTGAACCCACATTGTGTGTGGGTGAGCAACCCCTAAAAGGAAAGGGCTCCTCTTGCCACAGGTGAATCACTTTGCTTTGCTTTTATCTAGCAGCCATTGAGTCCCACAAAGCCAGACATTTGTGCTTGAGCAGGAGCAGAAAGTTTCAGATGTCCATGTTGTAAAGCCAAACAGCCATGAATAATGAAACAGAGGTGAGACATAAGAGGAACATTTTCCAACAGGTTATTAACGAGGAACAGAGTTTTTCTGCCCGGAAAATGTTTTGAAAGCATGTTAAAGATGTTTATCCCTGTGAAAATTCCTAATGAAAATCTTTTTGAGCTGTGGAGAGCTTTTTTTTATCTGGTGAAGACATGAAGGTGACCTAGTTAAAAATCCTATCTGAAATGTATTCACTCCCTGAAATTCTGATTTATCCCATCAACTTCTTCAGACACTCTGATAGAAAAAGAAAATCCAGAGTTTTAGCTAGCTTCCAAGTGTAAAACCTGCTTTCAATATTATTGAAGACATCTCAAGGTCTTCCAGAGCAGCTCTCTAGGGTTGCCTAGCTACCAGGCAATTGCATGTTTCACAGCTCCCACTCTTTTCTAATGTGCCTTGTTCAACATGAACTGAATGTTTGCATCTCCACAATGAGTGAAGCTCACTGCCAAGCACTACAATGGAAGGCACATCAACACGTGTTAATCATGCTTAATAAAAATCTGGATTTCTTATCTAATAAAATGACTCACTGAATAATTAAAGGGTGACTGGGAATGATGAAGTCAGAACATTGTCTGTGCAGCCTTTAATAAACTCTTTTCATTTTATGTACGAAGCGGCTCATCAGCACATGTCAGCGAGTCATGACTGATACCGGATAGGCACAGCGGCTTTTAATATCTGGCTGTCATTGGGTGCATCATGTTTTGCCTCCCTATCCATGTTTGTCTAATGGGAAATGTAGGTGGTTACAACTCAACATTGTTTAAATATTTTTGGACAATTACATATTGTCTTTCTAATATTTATTAGCTCATTCCCTGCCAGCCATTTCCTGATCAGAAAAGCCTTTCACTGCGAGCATCTTTCAGCGTTTTCACAGTTTTTTTAAGAGCCACAGAACGTTGCGCGCTAGGATGATGTCAATGCCAAAACAACCAAAACAAAGAGCAGACTCACCTCTTACATCAGGAAGAATCCGCGTGTTTTGAGCGTTATCTGTTCTTTCATAATCCGTTGTTGAATTGTGATCGGCAGAAGCTTTTCCGGTTTGCCCCTCGCTTTTTTTTTACAGCTGCGGCCCAAAAAGATCTCCTAACACATGGATTTTCTGCTTCCTGATCTCGTGACGTGTAACGTACACAGGTGAAGATCACCATTAGAGCTGGGATGTTTGTTCTCACAGTGTTGGGGCTTGTTCCAATGCCCACACAGTAAAAAAAATGCAAATGAGGACTTTAATCATCAATGGCAGTGAATGAGTTAAAAACTACATTTTAAGCGAACTCTTTTTCCATATTGGTGGGTGCACTTTCACTTTGAGGTTGGACTGCTTCAGATGCCTTGAAACTTGAGAGTTCTATATTGCAGCTTAGCTGTGCTCACAACTGTTCACTTTTGGATAGAAATCTTTGTTCCTGGACTTCTTGGAGACACTCGCTGTTTTACATGTGATAGCACTGAGTGCTCCAATGACCACTGGTACTATTGAGATGTTGACTTTAAGCAACTTCTCCATTTCCTCTTTCAGGCCTTGAAGTTTATGCGGTTTCATGTGTTCCTTTTAGATATTACTGAATATCATTTGGGATTGTGACATCTATACAATCACTTTGTTCCTTTATTGGTAAACCACCCATCACTCCACCTGCGCATGATTAGCTCCTTGTCCCATCATTGGATGATCACACCACTACCGACCAGTTAAATAGCCTTCTCCCTCACCATTCAGATGCTCAGTCATCGTCTTGCTGCGACCACAGCTTCTGACTCATGTTTCACATCTCAGCCTCCAGTAAAGTGTGTGAATGTGTGCGAATGTGTCTAACCCCTTCTTTCCACCGGAGCCGTCAGCAGCACGGGGGGGGGGGGGGGGGGGGGGGGGGGTCATTTTGCCTTGGCCCCCAAAATGTCTTGAAACGGCCCTGGGTGTGTGACTGAGTTTTGAAGGTGATCTGAATTGTATCAGATGTATAAGTATTGCATGTGTGTAACTTATTGTTTAAAACAGGTAAAAACGTATAGTGGAGATAAATCTACCGACATTTTACTTTTCAACACTTTGTTTTGTTTTCTTGTTTTTATTAAACTATGTTCCTGTCCTGTCTGTCTCTCATCTTCCTGCATCTCCTCTAAAATCTCCAGAAAATCTGCTGCCTGGATTCTTACTTTTTCACCTCATCAGTTACTTTTGAGCAGATCAAAGGGATCTCCTGACCGTAGCGGAGAGTGCGTTTCAATGCTGCATCAGTGAGGTGAAATCACAGCAACACAGGTGATGAGCTCCGCAGTAGCAGAGCGCTTCAGGCAAAAATAAGACAGAAAATAGAGAACATGTGCGGACATGAACGATCGTGTGCTAATTATAGTTTTTTGGTTGCGCCACTTTGTGAATTGACCGTGCGCTGGAAGCAGCTGCCTGGATCGCTGCGCAACAACGCTCTGTGCCGCTCTCTGTGCTCTCTGCTTAAAAGAGTCCATAAATGATGTAATATAGGTATTACTCCCCTGGATGTGTAGGATATCCAACTACCCCATACTTCGATCCCTGCTCCTGGATGAAAAATCGGACATTTTCATCAATACAAGAACCCCCAGTCCAGACGCCCGGGCAGAGAGTGAAAAATGGACATGTCCAGGGAAAACCAGACGAACGGTCACCCTAGTTTAATATAAAGCGGGAGATTACAGATAAGCCTACAGTATTTTGCTCGTGCCCTTGCTGCCCTGGGTCCTTTAGAGTTCGTGGGCCCTGGGCAATTGCCCAGTTGCCCATGTGGTTAATCCGGCCTTGGTTGCTGATAGGAACCACTGTGGTCAAGAGAAACTTTTCCACTGGAGCCGTCAGCAGGACGTCATGGTTGCTGATAGGAACCACTGTGGTCAAGAGAAACTTTTCCACTGGAGCCGTCAGCAGGACGTCATGGATGCTGATAGGAACCGTTGTGGTCAATAGAACCTTTTTCACCGGAGCCGTTAGCAGCGCGAGTCGGCCGCGTCTCAGGAGCAGCATGTCACGGCCCTTACGCGCCGGTTCTATTTTCTACGCGCGACGCCTCTGAAACAGGTCAAGTTCGATATTTTTGGGGAAGGAAAGACAGGAAATCGGATGCGGAAACGGAGCAAAGCTCCCGAGATTTTCAGAATAAAGAAAAGTACTGCCTTCCGGTTGCTTTACTTTTAAAAAAAAGTTACTAACTGTACGTCCCCGTGAGAAGTTATCACCTAGCTAGCGGTCTCCTTTGTTCTTCAGGTCCGTATTGGCGATTATAAAATGGACAGAACATAAAACACAAACATTTTGGAGCCATGTTGTAATTTTCTCCTGCTTGTTGTTGTGTTTACTGACGAAGTCACTCATTGTGCTCTGTCGGTGACAGCTGCTCCCCTGCTGCTTCGCGTCTCGTGGGAAGGGCCAAGCAGCAGCTTACGCAAGCAAGATGTGCTGCTGCTGTAACGTGCTGCTGACGGCTCCGGTGGAAAGAAGGGTTCAGTGTGTGAATGTGTGTGTGAATGGATGAATGATACACTGTAGTGTAAAGCGCTTTGGAGTCCATTCTCTGAGAGGCGCTACACAAGTGTCATTTATCATTTAAAGCCTGTGTGCTTGCTTCTGATCTTCCCGTCACTCCAGTCTTCGCATTCTTCTAAAAATGTGTAGTGGGATAAATCTACCTATATTTTATTTTTTAAGAACTTTGCCTTGTTTTCTTGGTTTTTATTTTCATATGTTCCTGACTTGTCTGTCTCTGATCTTCGTGCATCTCTTCTCAGTCCTCCAGAAAAATTGCTGCCTGCTTCCTCCATTTTCACCTCATGAGTTACTTTCTTACTAAAAAATGGCGGAGTGTGCGCTGCGCTGCCCGGTGTGCCAGTGACGTTGAGTCACCGAACCATGGGTGATGAGGGCTGCAGCGACAGAGCACGTCTATATGCGTCAAGCTCTAATAAAGGACAAAAATTACTAGAAAGAGAATGAATGGACTTGAAAGATTGTGTTAATTATATATTTTTTGGGTGTCGCCACTGTGAAAATATTACTGTAGCTGTGTTCATGATGCTGCTGCCTAGAGCGCATGGATAATCCTCGCTATGCTAAGCGTCCATATAAATAATAAAATAAAGGTAGAAACTGGAACTTTTTTCTGTGCCCCTCTGGTTATGTAAGTTGTGGGCTTCAGGGGAGCCCGACAACCAGTCAAGAGTACCAGGTTCCCCTTGGCTCTCCTGTAATTTGAACCCTGTATCCGAGTCTGGATCAGGATGAGTCTGAAACCACGTGATCGCAACAGATTTCTGATTGCGTGAAGGGATACAGATTAGTCGTTATACAAAGCTCTCAGTTGTCAAGCTTATATAACCTAATGTGTTTCAGGTCACCCCCCAGAAACATTGTTATTGCAGCAAGTAGGCATTCCCAATAATTTTTTTTTACTTCCAAAGCTATAATTAGATAATGAGTGTTTTCAAGTGTCTCTACTCTGGTTTTAGCTTGATGTTTGGGTGTAACTCACAGAATATCTGTTTTTAAAGTTGTAAAAAAAATATTTTGTGGTTATTAGTGTAACGTCCAGAAATGGTCAATTTTCACCTACATATTGACCTACACAATGTCCGGTCATCTACAGACCTAATTCCACTATATGAGAGGAGTTTCTATCCTGTCTTCTAAAGCCCAGAAGATTCTGCTTGTCGACATCCCTTGTTGACATTTCAGGGGGAACAAGATGTCAGCCTATGTTCCCAAACAAAACCTTCTTTTGATAAGACCGCAGGATTGCACACTCTCATGAAAGAAGAACTTTAACAACTCATAAGTTAAATAATCATTAAATAATAATATGATTGAATGAACAAATGTTATATGAATAACTAATCGTAAAATCATATAATGAAATGCACAATATGGTTAAACCTTACCGTGGTGGAGGGGTTTGTGTCTCAATGATCCTAGGAGCTAAGTTGCCTGAGGCTTTCTGCCTCTGGTAGGGTCACCCATGGCAAACAGGTCCTAGGTGAGGGATCAGACATAGAGCAGCCCGAAGACCTCTTATGATGAATTATCTAAATGGAAACCGCATTCCCTCGCCCGGACGTGGGTCACCGGGGCCCCCCTCTGGAGCCAGGCCTGGAGGTGGGGCACTTTGGCGAGCGCCTGGTGGCCGGGCTTTTACCCATGGAGCCCGGCCGGGCACAGCCTGAAGACGAAACGTGGGTCCCCCTTCCCATGGGCTCACCACTCATGGGAGGGGCTAAAGGGGTTGGGTGCAGTGTGTGACGGGTGGTAGTCGAGGGCGGGGACCTTGGCAGTCTGATCCTTGGCTACAGAAGTTGGCTCTTGGCACATGGAATGTCACCTCTCTGGTGGGGAAGGAGCCTGAGTTGGTGTGAGGTTGAGAGGTTCCGACTAGATATAGTCGGACTCACCTCAACGCATGGCTCTGGCTCTGGAACCAGTTTCTTTGAGAGGGGTTGGACTTTCTACCACTCTGGAGGTTTTCGTCCCAGCCATGGACCACTGGACCAGCTCTATACCCTTAGGGGATCCTGGAGGGTGCGTGGGAATTTGCCCAACCAGTCTACATGTGTTTTGTGGATTTGGAGAAGGCATTTGACCGCGTTCCTCAGGGGGCCCTGCGGGGGGTACTCCGGGAGTATGGGGTACAAGGCCCTCTGATGTGGGCTGTTAGGTCCCTGTATGACCGGTGTCAGAGCTTGTTCCACATTGCCGGCAGTAAGTTGGGCTCGATCCCAGTGAGAGTTGGACTCTGCCAAGGCTGCCCTTTGTCACCGATTCTGTTCATAACCTTTATGGACAGGATTTCTAGGCGCAGCCAAGGTGTGAAGGCATCCGTTTTGGTGACCTGAGGATCAGGTCTCTGCTTTTTGCAGATGATGTGGTCCTGTTGGCTTCATCAGAACGTGATTTTCAGCTCTCGCTGGAGTGGTTCACAGCCGAGTGTGAAGCAGCTGGGATGAGAATCAGCTCCTCCAAATCTGAGACCATGGTCTTGATAAGGAAAAGGGTAGAATGTCTTCTCCGGGTCAGGGATGAGGTCCTGCCCCAAGTGGAGGAATTTAAGTATCATGGGGTCTTGTTAATGAGTGAGGGAAAATTGGAGTGTGAGATCGATAGGTGGATTGGTGCTGCATCTGCAGTGATGCGGGCATTGTACCGGTCTGTCGTGGTGAAGAAAGAGCTGAGTCAGAAGGCGAAGCTCTCGATTTACCGGTCGATCTACGTTCCTACCCTCACCTATGGTCATGAGTTTTGGGTAGTGACCAAAAGAACGTGATCGCGGATACAAGCGGCCGAAATGAGTTTTCTCAGAAGAGTGGATGGGCTCTCCCTTAGAGATAGGGTGAGAAGCACGGTCATTCGGGAGGGGCTCAGAGTAGACCCGCTGTTCCTCCACATCGAGAGGAGCCAGTTGAGGTGGCTCGGGCATCTTGGTCAGAATGCCTCCTGGACGCCTCCCTGGTGAGGTTTTCCGGACACGTCCAATCGGGAGAAGACCTAAAGGTAGACCCAGGACATGGTGGAGGGACTATGTCTCTCACCTGGCCAGGGAACACCTTGGGATTCCCCCGGAGGAGCTGGCTCAAGCGGCTGGGGAGAGGGAAGTCTGGGCCTCTCGCCTTAGGCTACTGTCCCCGCGACCCGACTCCGGATAAGCGGATGAAAATGGATGGATGGATGGAAAAGTTCTAATTACTGAAGTTGAAATGAATTTTATTATTACATTGAAAGATTGACAAAGATGAAATGAAATATATGGCCCATATATTTAATCAGCACAATGACTGGACAAGACACATTCACCATATCTCAATGATGCAAGTTATAATCAACGTCACTGCACATAGATATTTTCTTATCCACAAAATCAGCATCTTCATATCTGAGGGAGGTGCGTATCTGAGTTTGTTGGCAAAACCCCTTTACATGGCAAGTTATGTTTTATCAATAAACCAAGAGATGGCCATTATTTTAAAACAGTATCACTCCCTGAGTGATTCAGTTGAGCCTAACACTGACTGGCCATCTGAGGGAAACTCTGCTCCCATCGCATCTTTGACAAGCTGTCAAAAACCTGTTGCATGCTACAGCAGACCACTAAAGGTTCCTTCAGAATAAAGCTGAACCAACTTCAACACCTTAAGAGTTATTCCTAAGATGCAAATAACAACTGTTGTGACCTGGAGACATCTCGAGACCGGTCTAGTCGGCACTGCAGTTTCTTCTACGGACTTCGGTACCCCCCCCCCACGCTATTCCTGCCAAGCCAGACAGGAATAGCTGAATTGCAACCGCTAACGCAGACTTGTCCAGAGTCTTTGATTTTCTGAGTAATTTAAACTTAAGAAAGCGCATCTGCAAACGCTTTATCATCACGTGTACCGAGGTCATCTCTGGACCGGAGCGTCGGACACCTTCGTCTTCTCTGCCAGCCAAGGTGCCCTGGATGAAACATCGTCCTTTGACGTCCCGGGTCTAAAAGAGGGTCCGAATATGGTGAGGCAGTCCACGACAGATAGCGTTTGATGCATCTTTTCCAACGAAACCTAAGTTTATTCAAACCATCACTTTTCACTCAGACACCTGTTTCTTCCTGAAGCAAAATCAGATGCACACACGCATTCATCTCACCTTATTCTCAATTATCATACATTCAACACAAGGTCTATTTGAGCAAGTTTAAAATATCAACTGTTAAAGATTGTTCAACAAAGTTGCCAATGTTGATTGTTATTTCCGATGCTTGTCATTTCAAAATCATTAGTTTAATTTGAAGAATTAAATCTTTTAACTTTCAAACTTGTCTCTTCATTGAACTGAAACACAAACCCACGGATATTATCGACAGTTTATTGATGAAAACAACCTTTGAGTCTTCTTAAAACTATAAAATTTGGTTATTAATTTATTAAAATTAATATCTCAAATTAATATGTAGAATGGTTCATCTTTCATAAAAGAGCCTAAACAATTACTCTACAACTTGTACCTCACATTGGTCAGCTGTCTTTGCTGTTTTTAAATGTGCTTCAGCAATAATTTGGTATGGTATGGTATAATTGGTATGCATTAAAAGTATGTTGTGACATTACAGTAGCGTTCTCTTTGTGTAGGAAATCTGTGGGTGTTTTTTAGAGTTAAACATCTGTTACACTTAAACATAACCCCTCGGCGTGAAAAAGCTGTCCATCTGTTGCCTTGGCAATGGAGTGTGTGGGCGGAGCCATAAGACAAAAAAACTAGCATGTGTGTGAGGTGTTTGTGCAACACACACACACACACACACACACACACACACACACACACACACACACACACACACACACACACACACACACACACACAGTCCTTCAGTCATAGTGAGGACCATACGTTGACTTCCACTCATTTGTGACTGTGTTATGTCTAACCAATACCTTAACCCTAACCATAATTGATGCTCATCTATTCCCCCTAACTTTAAGCTTTATTCACATCATACTTCTAAAACAAACTGGTAAGCTTTAAAAAAAAAAGTAAGAACCAAAAAAAATTTCCGGACTTTAGAAAATGACCTCGCTCTGTTAAAAACCATCAACATATTTACTGGACAGTTTGTGTCCTTAGACTCCAATTATACGTTTTTGTACAAACTGGGAGGTTTCCACCACTGCTATTTTGACTGTGTCACAGGTTCCGTCAAGCCCAGACAATTCCAAAAAAGAGAAAAGAGGTGGAGCTGAGGGTGGGGCTGTAAGGCTGGGATCAAATGACGACACCCGTCGAACTGAAGCGATGTAGGTACAAGCTAACCCAAAGCTAACACGGAGGTGAGAGCTAAGGTAACGGCGGTAGCTACCTAGCTACAACCGGAGTTAACTGTGCACAACACAGGAGCTTCTGAGTCAGAGAAATGCCGGGCTGACCGCTGGGTAAAACCGGGTGGAACACAGAGGTCTCCTGAGAGCTTCACAAGCCGGCAGCCGCACACCAGACAGGCGCCGCTGCGATCAGAGATGCATCAAGCTGCCACTGGGGAGAACCGGGCGGAAAACATCGGTTTCCATCCGAGAGCTCCGCAAGCCAGCAGACGCGCAGCAGACAGGCGCCGCGATCAGAGATGCGCCGAGCTGCTGCTGGGAAGAACCGGGTGGAAAACATCGGTTTCCATACAAGAGCTCCACAAGCCGGCAGCCCGCGCAGCAGACAGGCGCCGCTGCAGTCAGAGATGCGCCGAGCTGCCGCTGAGGGGAGGGGACCATACCGATAGTCAGAACCCAGCTCCACCAACATGTTATATTTCAAGCCATTTTCAAAAATGCAGCGTCATGTTAAATGCATTGGGTTTTACCCTATGACATTTAAATTTCATGGTTAAACAGTACATGTTAAAATCTAAGCTCATCTGGCGCAGGAGCAGAAGTGACCTAAAAGCATCAGCATAAATCCATAAATATAATTTTACTTACTGAAAAAAATGAAGTGGAGACTTTTTGGATGCGCAATTAGTGCAGTTAATACCACAGGAAGTCAGTTTGTCCAACAATTGCACAAACAATATCCAAAAACAATGCACAAATGCTACAACTAATGGTCTAAGTTGAAAGACTGAAAATGGTGGAACAGTTTCCAAGCGAGGCCGAGGCTCAGGCTGAGGCCTTTACCTGGAGCTACCTCTGTGGTCATGTGGGTCTGATGCTCATTAATTATTCAGAATCTTATGCATTTAATACACTCAAACAGAAGAGTGACAAAAAGAAAATGAAAATGTTATCTTAAGTTTTGATCTTGCTTTATGCTCATTCAGGCTGTTTTTGCCTCTGCTGAATCAGAAATTCTGTGTCAATTTTCTGAATGTGAACTTATTGTTTATTATGCTATTTGAACATTAATAAAAATATTTAATTTTTTTTTTAATAAAACCAGCAACACTCACCAAGGAAACCATTGAGCATTCTCCACTCCGGGATAATCTTCAGGCTTCCAGCATCACAGGCCTCAGTCACAGCAGAAACACGTCTAAAGAAATGTTCCTTGGTTAAGCTTCGGTTTATGTCTCCATACTTCCTCTGTGATGCAGAGAAATATCCAGTATTTTGAGAGGGATGGTTTAGTGCAAAGTACTCAAGCATCCTGCCATCAATTTGGTACCACTTTGCAGGATCAGATGTAGCTTGTTAACACCCTTTCTGGGTCTAGAGGCTCCTGCTGACAGCCTCTGCAGACCCTTGCAGCAGGACGAGGCTGAAGATATCTTCCGATTCCAGCTTCCGATTCGGGAAACGGCTAAAGGGCCATTACACCCAATTTTTCTCTACTCTGACCATCTTTAATCAGCTCTAGCTCAAAAACTACTACAGCCATACTGTTCAAACCTGTTCTAGATTATTCTACTGTAAAGGCAGATCAAACAAAAGACAGTGTGGGATTTGTAAAACCTTCCCCTGATTTGTGAAACTTCAACAAGGCCAGATTTATGCGTTTTTTCAGCATCTGGCCAACGATGGAACAGCTGTAGCTCAAAAACTATTCTACAATAATAGCAGATCAAATAAAAAACAGTGTGGGATTTGTGAAACATTTCCCTGAGTTGTAAAACTTCAACAAAGCCTTAAAAAATCAGTCTGCGCATGCCCCATAGTAGCACATGTAAACGAGCACAGATAGTCCGACTGTCTTGAAAATACGCCTCCAAAACAATTCCTCCGCTCCTCCATTGTTCTGACGGTGTAATCTTTTTCTCCCGGGCCGGCTCTCAGACAGGAACTCCGTCATATTACCGTAATGTATCCTACACCTCTGAAAAGCGTGGAGTGTCACCTTTCTGAAACCATTGGAATTACGAAGGTTGCGCAAATGTTCAAACAGTTACGGTAGTAAACATTTGTGTGTGGGATCCTGCGAAGTAGACGATCACGCTTGACGAATATCTTTTTGAAGCTACATGGACGTTCATTTGGCTAAAGTGTGTATGATGTACTTTTAATGTATCTTCGAATAGTAAGGTGAGAAATGTTAAGAAAATTTTTAAATTGTCTCATGGGATGCGAAACGTATATTGTGTATAATCGTGTATTCTAATCATTTAATATTGATACTTGCTTTTGAGTAAACATGAGTTGAACATGAGCTACTCTTATTATGGTTAATTCAATATACTGTAATACTGAAAACACTTGCTACTATTCAACACAAATGCTCACTTCAATCCACTTGAAAATGAAAAAAATGTGTTAGGATTTTTATGCGTAGGCTACATTAAGTGATATCCCATAAAAATGAAAGACCTTTGCCCAAAATTTTTGTAGAGAAGATGACATAAAACATTGAACAACTGTACTTGATAATTAAAATGCCATCATGCAATCTGCTATTATAGTAGAATAATCTAGAACAGGTTTGAACAGTGTGGCTGTTGTAGTTTATGAGCTACAGCTGTTCCATCGTTGGCTAGATGCTGAAAAAACGCATAAATCAGGCTTTGTTGAAGTTTCACAAATCAGGTAAAGGTTTCACAAATCCCAGACAAGGTTGTATGCAATCTGCTATTATTGTAGAATAATCTAGAACAGGTTTGAACTGTGTGACTGTTGTAGTTTTTGAGCTAGAGCAGATTAAAGATGGTCAGAGTAGAGAAAAGTTAGGTGTAATGGCCCTTTAGCCGTTTCCCGAATACTTTAGCCTCGTACAGCAGGCTGCTGTAAGACTATATTGGGCTCACTTCTGGCTGGCTGCTGTTCTTCCAGTTCGTCCTTCTGTGACTGTGCTGACGGCGTTGCTGCTACAGCGTCTTCCGCCGCATTTCCCACCGCCTCTGGCTCTGCTGACTTGAGCAGGTTGACAGCTGTCGGACAGCTGCCCGAATAGCCCGACAGTCTCTTCTTTTGTTCCTCTTCATTTTTTTTTCTTTTTACGTTTTGCCGCCCGAAAGCACCGTGAAAGTTAGCCTACTCAAAAACACCTGCTAGCTTTGTTGTGTCCCGCTCTGACTCTGACCGCTTCTCTGACATCCTTAATTGGGTGGCGCCCAAGTTATAGGTTGCAGTCATGGGCTGGCGTTAATGTGACGTAGCTAATGCAACAGTCTATGGTTAAGATAAACATTGTCACTATTTTTTAGTTAATTAATAAATATTGAAATAAACTGTAGATAGGAGTCCTATCCACAAATTCTATCAGAGGACATTTGTACATTTTATTTTTTATTTATTTATTTTTTATTTTGTCCCTCTGTCTGGGCCCCATCCAGCCAATCAGGCCCTAGGCACGTGCCTAATTTGCCTTTGCGTTAATCTGGCTCTGGGAAAAACACACTGGTGAAGCGGTGAATTAAAATACTAGGATTACTAATGTTTTAATTCACCGCGTCACCAACTAATGTAGGAGAGGGCACATGTGAGTAAGTCACCAAGGTAGGAAGCCCAGCTTACTGTGAGCGAGCGATCTGTGGCCGATGAGTAAAAACAAAAGAAAAACATTCAGGACTGAAGCTCCGTCAACATCGGCTGGCGACGCTGCTGCATTTCTAAATAAAGCATGTCACTGCTCTACCCATCTCAAAACCAGAGCGGAAAAAACCCATCGGCTTGGACTATACAGATGGGATTCTTGAGTGTGAAATAACTCCAGTTAAATTATTACTTAAGTGTTGTTTGTGTGCATGTTGTTCAGTAGCTAATGCTATAATTAATATCATGGTTTTTTTTATTTATTCATAAGCCCTACACACTGTGCGTGATGTGCGTTTAGGGAGCGCAGGCGCTGGTTTAGCGTGAGAGATTGGAGGTGTGGCGTGAGAGCGTGTGAAGAGGGTCAAATTGCGTGTGTCTCACACTCAGTGCGTGAGAGTTGGCAGCTAGCTTAAGCAGCGTGATGTGTTTATATTAACGCTGGGTTAAAGACAAGCCCCCACAATGCAGCTCTAAAATTGAGGCAAACCCGGAAATGAAATAAATTGCAGTTTCACCCTCAGGGGGCTGGTGTCAGAAACGAGCAAATCCTCATTGACTCCCATGTTAAAAATACCAATTTCACAGCAGAAATAAACATGTTTACAGCCTGGTACCAAACATGTTTTTTGTTTAAATTATCTAGTTTACACTCATGACAACTCTGAGGGGGTGAATTGTTTTCTCACTCTTCTGTTTAAGTGTATTAAAAGCCTAAAATTCTGTATAATTAATGAGCATCCGACCCACGTGACCACAAAGCTAGCTCCGTGGAAAGGTCTCAGTAGAGCCTCGGTCTGGGCTGGAAACTGCTCCGGCATTTTGAGTCTCTGTGTTTGTGTATTCTTATTTGGATATTTATTTTGCAAGTGTTGGACAAAATGACTTGCTGTGGCCTTAATTGTACTAATAGAGCGTCCAAGGAGTCTCCACTTCATTTTTTTAAGTAAAATTATATTTATGTATTTTAGGTCACTGCCAAGCTCAGCTTAGATTTTAACATGTACTGTTTAACCATGAAATTTAAATGTAATGGGGTAAAACCTAGTGCATTTAACACAATGCTGCATTTTAGAAAATGGGTTGAAATATAACATGTTGGTGGAGCTGGGTTCAGACTATCGGCTTGTGGAGCTCTCGGGAGACCTCTGTTTTCCACCCGGTTCTCCCCTCCCCGCAGCCCAGTGCATCTCTGTCTGATCGCAGCTTCTGTTTGATGCGTGGGCTGATGGCTGTTTTCCCCGCAGCTCGGCGCATCTCTGTCTGATCGCGGCTTCTGTTTGATGCGCCGGCTGATGGCTGTTTCTCCCCGCAGCTCGGCGCATCTCTGTCTGATCACGGCTTCTTTTAATGCGCAGAATACCGGCTGTTTCTCCCCGCAGCTCGGCGCATCTCTGTCTGATCGCGGCTTCTGTTTGATGCGTGGAATGCCGGCTGTTTCTCCCCGCAGCTCGGTGCATCTCTGTCTGATCGCGGCTTCTGTTTGATGTACGGGCTGATGGCTTATGGAGCTCTGGGATGGAAAACTTTCCACTCGGTTCTTCCCAGCGGCAACTCTGCGCATCTCAGATCGCAGCGGCACTTGTCTGCTGTGCGGCTACCGGCTTGTAAAGGTCTCGGAGTCCTCTGTGGACGTCTCCGAGACCTCTGTGTTCCACCCGGTTTTACCCAGCGGTCAGCCTGGCGTACCTCTGACTCAGAAGCTCTGGTGTTGTGCACAGTTAACTCCGGTTGTAGCTAGGTTGCTACCTCCGTTAGCTTAGCTCCTACCTCCGCGTTAGCTTTGGGTTAGCCAGGGTTAGTTTCAGGTTAGCTTGTAGCTAGTTCGACCGGGTGTCGTCAGTTGATCCCAGCCTTACAGCCCCACCCTCAGATCCTCCTCTCTTCCCTGTTTTGGAATTGTCTGGGCTTGACAGAACTTGTGACATGGTCAAAATGGCGGTGGTGGCCACCTCCCATTTGGCCTCAAAAACGTTATATTGGAGCCTATGGAAAGGAGATGTCCATTATATTTATGTCGATAGTTAAAGAGAAAGGAGAGAGAACAAAAAGAGAAAGACAGATATGCATATATAGAAAGAGCAGACGGTAAGAGAGAGGATAGACTGTTGACACACTGCCATCATCCTCTCATTAATGTCACAAATACTAGACTAACTTGTTTCACTGCCATTTTACATTTCTGTAGTCAGATATTGTCCAGATTTTTACATTTATGTTGGATATTATTACTTAGAATTTTATTTTCTATTTCAAATTTTGTCTTTTTTTTTTGTTTTTGTTCTGTTTGTTTTTTTAAATATAGTTCTACATTTGACTAGATATTCCGTTGAACAGGTATTCATTTTGTAACATTCTGACTGGTAGTTTCCACTCCATATTTTCCTCTAATTATATCAATTTTAAAGTCAAACATTTTTTTACACAGTATAGTAAGTTCACAGTGTTCTGTACTTGTTACTTACACATTCATGCAAAAATAGTTTTCTTTTACAGAAGGAAAAGCTAAATGTAGGCCAAATAAACATTATCAGCTGGGTATTGAACCTCCTCTAAATCTAAAACCTGTGTTCTTGTTAATGTCCAATTGTCTGGCAGCTTCTAGTCAGGTCAAAATGGCAGAGGAACAACAAATGAAAGACGTCAGTTCATTTTACAGTTCACCAAAACGCCAAGTAAGTTGAATGATTTGAATAATATCAAGGCAATTTGTTATTATTGTCCATATAAATAAATTATATGTTTTGGATATGTTTAATAATGGTATCATTAGGCACAAAGTACAGACCTGGACACAAAGAGATTGAGCCAGTCAAGCAGAGACACAGAGCCTCAAGTGAGTTTGAGATTTTGGTTAGTGTCATGAAATAAGGAGAATTCTGTCTTTAGGCTACTTCAACTACTCTATGTGTTTTGTGTAGTTGTGGGTTTGAGTTTGGAAAACAACTTGTCTATTTTAGGAGGCAGACTGTTCATAATCAGGGTCACTGGTGGAAGGACCAAGCAGAGCATCATATGACAGCACAGGGGACAGGGACACAGCATTTATAAGTTTAATGTATAAATGTTTATGTATTTTTAGGTTTTGTGACATGTTCAAATATTGTTGCTGGTGTTGTTTGTTACCAGTTCAGTAAATACATATTTTTGAAGAATTATGTAGTTTAGTTATTCATTAAATTATTTATTTTTCTAATTTAAAACTGATTTGAGCTTTGAGTTCTTGTTGAGCTGCTGTAGTAGAGATCAGACCAAAGTTCATGGTGAACAATTATATTCTGTTAGGTCGTCTATGGTGTAGCTAACTGACACCTTCCTTTCTTAGTACAGCTAGTAGCTACTCTTAGTATTATTGGTAGAGCATCCAAAAACCTGTAGACAGGTCTGGATTATATATAGACTATATACGGAACAAGAAAGAACAACAGCTATTATTTAATAATTTATGAGACATTTTAAACACATCAGCACATGAAAAAAAGCTCTTTTTAATGTCCCCCTCAGGAATTACTCCTGAAATTTTTACTGTTTAATGTCCCCCCAACAATGATGAGGGATTTTCGCCCCTGACACCACCCCCATTGTTGCTGTGCTTCTTTAAAGTTAATTATCAACAACTGGAATAACTACCTCGTTCATTTGGAGTGCAACGAAAAACATACAATTACCAGTTTACTGTTACGGCCTTTCTTGATATTATGAAAAATTAAACACAATTTTATGTGCAAACTTGTTAAAATGACTTGTTTGTAGTTATTATGAGAAAGTTCCTCGTTAAGAGATTTTCATCACAAGGTGATCCCTTTTTATAATTTTTTTCTGACTGCAGTACACTTCCGTACATTATCCTTCATTGAAATACGAATGTATTGTTTGTAAATGTCTGGGCTTTAGGCTTTAGGCTTAAATGATGCCTTAGGAACAATGCATGCTTGACTGAACACATCAAGCATTGTTTTATTCAAGTACAGATTTTGGTTATTAGAACTGTTTTATCAGTATCTACAGATGTCCAATTGTGGGGACATTAGTGGATTAGTGATGACATTTAAACCTCACCAGCAATACTAGAATCATTCATACAAACATACTGAAACATAAAAGGGCAGAGCAAATGTGAACAGATGGCTAAGTTGGTTAGCTAAAAAAGATAAATAAGAAAAGTTCTGCACAACACCTTTAAAAACGCAGCTGTTGCTGTACCCATAAATGGCAGCTCATTTTTCACATCAACATGCCACCGGCTGAGAGCCGGCTGAGTGCAGTTCACACATCTAGCTTCCTTTTCTTCCTGGGTGATCTGCTTTTCTTTACGACTTCTTATACTTTTGGGGCTTTCTAACCATTTCCTTGAAAATGGCCTTCTCCTTGAGAGCTCTTTTGTATTTCTAGGTTTTTAGCTCTTTTGCAAGCTCTGCAATTCTGTTTCTGTGTCTTGCCTTTCATACGATTTGTGGGGGTGAGAGTCGGGATGAGCAGCAGTTTCTTTGGTCAGGGAACTGGGTTAGCATTAGCAGCTCATAAAGCATGTAGTATTTGAAATATGAAGGAAAACTTCCCAGACACAGTCCTCTGAGCAGCATGCAGCATGTGGAGTAGGCTGCAAAGGTAAGGAAGTGAGTTATTGCATACTAAAGCAAATGGATTTTTCTACACATAATTTACATATTAATGACAGAAAAAAGAAAGCACATCTTTATGATCCTGCGCATATTGCACTGTAAGTTATTATATAATTTCCCTTAAAATCATATACTGTACAGATTAGATGAGCATTGCTTCCCTAATAGCACCTATTAATTTGGAAGTCATCTATTTTGCAGAGGCTTGAATACAGTAATTTGGCTCTTACAAAACTAAAAAAGTGAAATCCATGAAAACTATGTCCTGCCATTTGTTTGATGTCTCCAGTGCTGCTCCACCCTAACACATTTCCAGCATCATCATACATTGAGGTTTTATGGAATTGTAAATCATAAAAATGGTGATCCTGCTTATCCCACTCCAATGAATAAAATGTGAAACTGCCATCTAATGCCACATGCCTAATAGGAAAATGTTTGCTGAGATCACAAATCAAATGGATAGGAACAATTTTCACCCAGTTTTAGTCCAAAACACATCAGAATTACGCCACAGTCTCTTATTTTTGTAACTCTTCCTACATTTTTCTGAGCACACAAAAATATCATTTATGTAAGATGCTTAAAATTCATTCTGTTGTTTTTTTTATGAGAAGACAATTGCTTTTGAGAGTTTAATTAAGGTCAGTAGGAGGAGTCCCTGCTTTTCTGTCTTGACTGGTGATTTACTCAGGCAAGATGTTTGTTCTGAACTGCGCCTGAAATCATGTCCATTTTACACCGTTTTATAAGCATTTGGAGAACACACACACACACACACACACACACACACACACACACACACACACACACACACACACATGCAGCTGACTCACTTTGTGGCTTGGAAAGATACATCAAAAGAATAGATCCAAAGTCATAAAACATAACAAATGAGATGACTGATTTTCAGGTAGCTTTGATGTGATTTCTTGTCACAATTATTATTTCATAAAAAGTAAAATGTCTGCTAGCCATGAGTGATTATAAAACACGACTTTTATAAATCTGCCGCACTCTCAAACGTTCATTTTCACTTAATTCTTGAAAATATTGTCTATATAGTGCAAATTGCTTATATGGTAAATTACAATAATTGTAATTTATGAATAGAATATCAAATCCAATTGCTATTTTTGGACAAAAGGAAATCTGTGTATATGATGAATAAATGAAAAATGTGTATTAACTGCTGATTGTCCATTTGTAAACAAGTACAATTGAACCTGAGTTTTAAAGATTAAATAATTAAATCTGAATGGAATAGAAAATGCTTAAGTGGTGATTATAAAATGAGTCAGTCATTATAAGCTCATGAAATGTTAATGGAGTGGGTTCATTTTCAGCTGAGAATTTTCTCACTTTCAATAAACCAGAGAAATGACCTTGATCACACAATCTAGACAATTTTCTCCCAAAATCAATGGAGGGTTGTTCTGACAAATGAGACCACAAAGACAACTCTGCATGCTTGAGTAGCGTTTTCCATTCCAATCACATCTTGTCTATACAAACTTATTTTAATACTTAGGAAACAGTTGTGTACTGCATTTTAATGATTCATTTCAAAATGATCATATTGTTTATTTTACTTTTCTTCAGATACAAACCAGAAAATAAAAATGACCCGAAACAAAAAAATAACAATTAATTAATAAGTTTTTAGTTTGGGCAATAATGTTTACACCAAAATATTAATTTGAGTTTTTCACTGAGTAAAGCATAAAAATCACACCCAGCACAATAACCAATCATCTCATCTCTGCTGTCATTTATTGCCTTGGATGCTTTAAGCCAAAATACTTTTACAATTTTTGCTTTCTTCCTTTCCCTTGATCCAATTTAATTTTATATGAGTATATATTTTTTTCCTAAAAGAAAAAACAAAAGGTCAGACCCTTACCAAATAGATTAGATTTGGACCAGGAAAGCAGTTTATTTTATAGACTTTTTTTTTAAATTGCCAATTTCAAATGCCCAATCCTTTGTAAATGAACCATCAGTAGTCATGTCATAAAAGAACTAAGCAATGCTAAATAATAATAATAATAATAATAATAATAATAATAATAATAATAATAATAGTAATAATAATAATAATAATCAGTTTTAAAATATACATGTTAGGACCCGAATAGTGCTAGACTACCCAGAATTAACTGGGGTTTGGAAAAAAGAAAATAAAAGGGGGGAGGAAGACAACTAGTGGATTGTATTCTCATCACAAAAAAAAAGGGGGGGGGGGGGGTTCATCCAGAAATAAACCACATATTGGAGGGGCTGGAAATACTAACAGAACTAGAAAAATTTGCATTTATTGCACACATGCTGTTTGAATGCTGGATAGCTGAAACTGTAAACTGAAGCTGCTGAACTGAAGCTGAAACAAAGCAAAACTGTCAAAATGAGCTGAATGTCTTGAAAGATGTAGAAGCAAAAAGCACCAACTGTCATGGTCTGCGTCTCCCCTCATGTGTCTCCTTGTGTTCTCCTTTCGTCTCTAGGTTCTCCTGTTGTGTATCCTAGCGCTCTCTTGTGTCATTGTCTACATCTTCCTCATGTGTTCCCAGAGCTGCAGCCCCTCTAGGTCCCCCCCCCCCCCCCAGGTATCTCCCTCCAGGTCCTGTGCTCCCTGTGGTCCTCCTTAGTCAGGCCCCTGTAGTTTCTCTTTTCTGTGTTCCCAGATCTACAGCCCTCCAGATCATCTCTCCCAGGTCCTGTGTTCCTTCAGTCTTCCCCAGTCACCCCTACACAGTTTTTATAGTTTCAGCTTTTCATTTTATTAGTCTCTTTAGTGTGTTTTTTTCCCACCGGTGTTTGTAGTTTTTCTTCCCCTTAGAATATTAGTTATGTTTTTGCTCTTCTTGTTTTTAGGTTCTGTTTTAGATCATGTTATTTTTCTTCCTCCTCAACTCACTGCCCTCTCTCTGATTAGTACTGAGTTAACCTGTTCTCTCTCTCCCCACACACCTGCAGTTCATCTCCCTCTCATCATCCCAGTGTACATAACCTTTTCTGTGTCTCAGTATGTTTGTCGGTCCATTGTTTTCTGTCAGCCTCGTCTCGTTTTGGATTTCTAGTGTTTCCAATGTTTCTTGAGTCTCTAGTGTTTTTGGATCTCCAGTTCAGCTTTTGGATATTTTGGTTTTCGGCTCCAGCCCTGTGGATTTATTTTTGTTTTTTCATCCTAAATAAAAGGATTTTACTTTATCTCCACGCCTGCCTCGTGTCGTCCTGGGTTCTGTATTTTGGGTCCTAACCTCCTCCTGGCTTGTATTGTGACACCAACAAGCAAATAAAGCACAAAAAGTAAGTGAAGAATAGAGAAAAATAATGCTAAATAGCAAAAAACTGAAATTTGTGAATACTGTATAAAAATCTGGACAGCTAAAATGTCTAAACACCTGTTATTTCAGTTGAACAAGTTTAACAGTTCAATCTTTACATTTAGCTGAACTGTGAAACTAGCATCATATGCTGAATTCAGAAACTAAGCAAAACTGTTAAAATGAGCTGAATGTTTTGAAAGATTTAGAAGCAAAAAGCACCAAAATGTAAATAAAGCACAAAATGTGAAGAACGGAGAAAACAATCCTAGGCAGCAGAAAACTGAAATCTGAACATTATTTAAAAATCTGGACAGCAAAAATGTCTAAACACTTGTTGTTTGAGTAGGACTGGTTTAACAGTTTTAATTTTTATATTTAGTTAAACTGTGAAATGAGCAGCATAAGCCAAATTCAGAAACTGATTGCTGAAGCTGCTGAATAGCTGAAGTGAAGCATTTTTTTCCAGTTCTGGTTTTGATTATAAACCTGGCAATAAAGGGGTTAAATCTGAGAAACACACACACATATTTTACTATATTTTGTTAGGGCTGAAGGCAAGGATGAAATTCATGTAAAAAAATTGCGACTTATGAAATATTATATAATATTTCTATAGTAAGTGCATTTTTTTGTGCTCAAAGGACAGAAGCGTTAAATTAAAGGGTTATATACATGACTTGCTCTACAGGGATTCCCAAAGTGTGGTGCGCGAGCTGCCGCTAGGGGGTGCGCGAGGTGAAAAGTGTAATGGCTGCGGAGCTCAGAGAAGTCTGTCATGTGTCACCATTATTGTAGAAACTCATTTGTGGGTGGGCCTAAGAAAAAGTAAGTGGGCCCAATAAATGTAATTGAAAACAAGTATATTTTTGCGCACGCGCGCGTGTCCTCTGCATGTGCCCTAGCTTCATAATAACAATGCGCCGAGCTTCAGCACTCTGGCCTGCGCACGCCGATATGTTCCGTCGTGCGCGCGTGTCCTCCGCATGTGCCCTAGCTTCATAATAACAATGCGCCGAGCTTCAGCACTCTGGCCTGCGCACGCTGATATGTTCCGTGTTTGATCATTTTTAACGGTGTTGGAGAAATCTGAAGGGGGCGAGTCATTCTGGCAGATTGTAATTAACACCTGTCTGATGCAGGTGTTCTGACGTTGTAAACCTCACACACAGAACATTGTGGATGTAACAAAATAACAAGAAATGATTCCCATTCAGGCTATTGACAGCGCGCTGAAGATCTGAAGTTCAGAGTACGTCTGTCAGAGGTCAGACGTGTTCCAGTGGAACCACGGCTCACGGGTGCACATGTGAGCACATCTGGGCTGGGCAGAAGTTTAAATAGCGCCAATAACGAGACGCGGTGACTTGAGCACGCGCGCGCGCACACACACAGAATCAATAAGCACGCACGCTGCTTTAACTCCGGCGCGCCGTCAGACTGAAGGCAGAAATGAACGCTGCCTCCACCGTGATAAAACTTTAAAGAGGTTATTTTTCATTCAAGGTCAAATTAAGATATTAGCTTCTGGGATGAGTCGGGTCCGCTCCAGCCAGTGACTCCTCATGAACCTGACCACAAGCCCTGTTACTGCACCATTTGTTATTCCAGTCAGCGTGGCAGCGGATCGCAGATTCAGCCACACCATAAAACAGCAATAAGTTGGTCTGAGGTAAAAGTGAACATCATGGCTATATCTTGTCCCCTATTGACATTTGATTACGCACAAGTAGGTGATCAGCTCAGGTTTACGCAGAGCAGAAGGAAGGAGAGCGCTCTGGCCGCACAGGTTAAACGTTCCTACTTTAAGAAAACCGTTAAATTGCATTGTTTATGTGCTACCTGGGCACTCTAAATATTTATTTAAAATGAAATCAAAGGAAATTGTAATGGTATCGAATGTTTATTAATTACTATTTAAAAAATGAAAGTGATTGGGAATTTTTTTAACCCTGTCTGTTTAGCTTGACATCTGATATATATATATATATATATATATATATATATATATATATATATATATATATATATATATATATATAGAGAGAGCCATGCCCCGATGTGTGTGTGTGTGTGTGGGGGGGGGGGGGCATCGACATGGTCGGGACATAGAAGGGGGTGCGCGGCTAAATAAGTTTGGGAACCACTGCTCTAGGACATAACAGCTGCAACAGACTGAGCGGGACTCGTCCCTTAGTCCAGTTATGAGGGAGGCACTTGACTCCTCTGTCACCGTTGTCCCAAATTGTGATTAGTGTTTTACTGGCTAACCATTTCAGCATATGACTCACAATAAGATTGACCTAGAAAATGCAGACCAGTTATAGATGTCTATAATCAAGCTGTAGACGTAGAAAGCATTTGAAAAATGGAATTGCCAGTCGGGGAATAATTTTGGTATGATTACAGCTCCAGTGCAATTTAACTCATGTTTTCCCATAAGGTAAAATATTATGTTTCAAGGGTTGCTGAGTACTGCTGGTGTTAGAAAAGGCCAGCTCTGATGTAAAAGGAAAGGAGTCAAATTAAGAGACTTTTGGGATTTTTGTCTTTCTAAAAAATCTTTTGAAGATTTTTATTGGAATGTGTCTGATTGTGATTTTAATCTCTAATTTAAAATGCTGGGAAGTAATTGAAAGAAAATGACAGATTGGATCAAAAGGTGTAATGGAACAAGCATGAAAGTCTTCATCAGTTTATTCTGAAGACAGAACAATTTAGAGGGTGGAGACACTTTGAAAAAGCTCTTTTTCAGCTGGATGACAAATTGAAGGTTTGTTCACAGCTTTTTATGTTTTTCCTCTTCACATCTGTACAAGTGCTGGAAATTTATGAAAATGCTGAACTTTTACTGCAAAGGGTTTGGATTTTTATGGGTTTAAGATCTTTTATTGTAATTATGGTAGTTTAAACAAAGTGAGCTTCCATTTCGACTTCCCTGAGCTCATGTTCCTTTACAAAATGCGAATAAATGATATATGTTGTTTTTCTGCACAAATGACACAAATCGGTTCAAGGTTATAAGTGGATACACATATGAACACCAAGCTTTTTCCACGTGTCAGCACAAGCAGTAGTCCATAAATGTTACAGTGCCTGCAAAAGACTCTGGCGTCTGCATCCCGCACTGATATCACAGATCTGGATCAAGTTAGAGGAACCCTCTGTAGATCTGTTCGCGGCTCGCGGAAACTCTCAGTGTCGCCTGTGGTTTTCCCTGAGACCACCCCCGGCTCGGAGCAGACGCCTTCTCACACCAGCCCTGGCCTCAGACGCTCCTGTATGCATTTCCGCCAGTCCCACTGATTCCCCGTCTCCTGGACCGAGTTCGGTCGGAACAGCTCTCGGTAATTCTGGTAGCTCCCAGACGCTTGTCTGTGTCACGGTTTCCAGATCTGCAAGCGCTAGTGTCCGGCTCCCCGTGGAGGCTCCCGTGGAGGCTCCCGTGGAGGGCGGACGCCCTTCTCCACGTGGATGGGATAATCAAACATCCTCCAGAAATAGGCCAACGGCAGTGGGGCTGGCTGCTGAGCGGTCACGCTTAGAGGCTTCTGGGATGCCCCATGATGTGGTCGCCACGATTCAGAGTGCGTGGGCGCCTTCTACCGTCACATCTTATACTGCTAAATGGGCAGCTTTCCAGAAATAGTGCACAGAATGGAATGTTCAAGCGCTCTCCTGCCAGCTGGCGGATGTCCTATCGTTTCTGCAGATGCTGATGGACAGAGGCCTCGCATTCAGCACTATTAAGACATATGCTGCAGCTATCTCATCCTGTTACCAGGGTTTTGGAGATAGATCTGTTTTCAATCATCCCCTCACAAAACGTTTTCTAAAAGGTGTCAGAAGGAACAGTCCTGTGTCCCGCCCACTATTTCCCCAGTGGAACCTAACGGTGGTTCTGCACAGCTTATCTGAAGCCCCATGAACCCTTGGACCAGGTCTCACTCAAGTTCCTCTCACTCAAAACTGCCTTGCTGCTGGTGCTGGCATCAGTCAAGAGAGTGAGCGACCTAACCGCCCTCTCAGTGGCTCCCGCATGCCTCAGGATCTGGGAAGATGGCGGGTCTGCTGTTTTACGCCCCAACCCAGCCTTTGTGCCCAAAAACATTAATACTTCCTTCAAATCCAGGTCAATTTTATTGGCTGGACTTTTTCCTCCTCCCCATAATTCTGACGAGGAGGTGGCTTCCCACCTTCTCTGCCCGGTGCGCCCGCTCGCACGATACGTGTCAAGCACTTCAGGGATTCGCCGCTCACAAAGCCTGTTTGTGTACCACAGGGAGTCTTCCCTTGGGCAAGCGCTGTCGACCCAGCGTCTTTCACACTGGCTGTGTGACGCCATTTCACTCGCTTACACATCATCAGGGTGGGATCCTCCTGAGATGCTCAGGGCTCACTCAGCCAGAGGGATTTCCTCTTCTATAGCGCTCCACAGTGGTGTTTCGATGGAAGACATTTGTCAGGCTGCTTCATGGGCTTCCCCATGTTCCTTTACTTGTTATTATTTACGAGATGTGTCTTCAGGATCCATCACTCGTTCAGTGCTTGGACCTCAGCAGGCTGAGTGAAAGCATTATGGCACCACATCAGCCCTACTTTAATGAATTTCATTCTCTTGTGGATGATATTTTTAGTGGGAACCCCACTCTTCTCTCTGGCTGCCTCGGCCTTTTAAGCCCTGGGCTGAGGCTGAGCGACCCTCGCTAAAAGGAGACATGTTGGGTGTGTCCATTTGATTGAGCTAAACAGTGTGGCGTAAACCCATCCAGCTGTGCATTATTCCAATAGCAGCTAGCTTAAGGGCTAAGACTAGACGAAATAAAACGTTTGTTACGTATTGTAACTCCAGATTCTATGAGTCTATTCTTAGCCCTTAAGCCACTGGCCCCACTGGTTCTGTTAGGACCAAGAGCCATCGGAGGCGAACAGTGGAGTCGCCCCACTTATATACCCACAGGGGTGCCCACCATTGATGGGCGTACATTTAAGCTAGGGATGAGCGAGTACACCACTATCTGTATCTGTATCTGTTCAACCAACTAAATTATCTGTATCTGTACTTGGAATGGGTGTGGCATAACCCGGAAGTGGGCGTGGTTTAATAGGAAGTGGGTGCGGTTTACATCAATATATTGTTTTAAGTCTAAAATTGATATGAGTTGATCAGAAGTTGATATGTGTATTGTTTATTTGAAAACTATTTACAGAGCAGCCTCAGAATCGAGATTAAATATTTTGATCACAATAGTAAAGGAACTATTACAGAACAAGTGTTTCAATAAAATCAGAACATTAATATTTAAGTGCATGGATTAATACATCTGAACTCATGCAGTAGGAACTAGGAAATATGAAATGCTAGAACCAGACACAACTTTATATATATTTTTTTATTTTAATTTGATTAAACTGATTTTTTTTCTTAACGTTCTTGGCATTTTCCCACACAAAGTTACACAAAACAATGTTGATTTAAGGTGTGTGTGTGTGTGTGTGTGTGTGTGTGTGTGTGTGTGTGTGTGTGTGTGTGTGTGTGTGTGTGTGTGTGTGTGTGTGTGTGTGTGTGTGTGTGTGTGTGTGTGTGTGTGTGTGTGTGTGTGTGTGTGAGAGGGAGAGAGGGAGTTAAAAGAAACCCGACCGGAGCGGAGTTCGTGACTAACACAGCAAGTCAGCTCTGTCTTGTCAAATGCACCATGTAAGTTACGAAAAAAGTTACTTTAAATATTCAACTGAAAAAGAGGCGAGCTGAAGAAAACCTTGGGAAAACTGAAGAAACGTGAGCAACAGTGAAGCAATCACAGCGAGATTCGTTACTGTCTGTGTGTGTGCGTGGATGAGCCGGACGGACTGAGCTCCCGGCCGGCTGCAGTTTTGTGTGTAGGGAGGGGCGGGTGCTCTGTTACTGGCCAATCACAGAGCGTGAAGACAGTCAGTTACCCAATGAGGATTTTCCTTCAGCACGATTACAGATATTTACGAGTTTTACTCGTTTCATGCTCGTATTCGTCAAAAATGCTTTATCTGTACCGGATACTCGTCTGAAACGAGTATCCGGCTCATCCCTAATTTAAGCTCTTCATGATTGGCTGATGCTGTGATCATCCTTCCAATAGCAGCTAGCTTAAGGGCTGCGACTAGACTCATAGAATCTGGGGTTACATTATGTAACTAACGTTCCTCTTCAGCCATCCACAGGAAGACTTCTGTGCTCCATACAGCTCACATTAGGTGTCTGGGTATCTTTACTTACCAGTGAAGTTAAGTTGAGCTTGTTTAAGATCAATTATTTTCTAAAAAAAAAAAGAAGAAAAAAAAGAAATTCACTGTCATTGTGCCAGGTGCATTTTACACGAACACAGCCAAAGTCTAAATTATTTCCTAAGACAAAACAGTAGGAGTAGAGTACAGTGGAGTTTTAAAGCTGGGGCTCCGTCCCACAGCGCTCCTCTGTGTATGTGTGTGTAAAAAAAATATATATAAAGTTGTGTGGAGAGTGTAATCTCTTCAGCGATCGTCTGTTGGTGAAAGCCATCGTCTGTTGGGGTAGTAGCATCAGAAGCAGGGACCTGAAAAGGCTCAACAGCCTAATAAAAAAGGTTGGTTCTGTTCTGGGGACGACTGTGGAACCACTGCAGGAGATGATGCAAAGAAGGATTGTCCAGAGAATCAAGAAAATTATGGACAACCCTGAGCATTCTCTTCACAAGACTGTTCGACAACAGAAGAGTGTCTTCAGTCAGAGGCTTCTTAAGTTTCGCTACAACACTGACCGCTACTGGAGGTCCTTCCTGCCAACAGCCATTGTAATATATAACAACTCTTTGACAACTTGATTATTATTATTATTCTGAGCTACTACAGCAATCAATTTCCCTCTGGGATTAATAAAGTATTTTTGAATTGAATAGAATGACCGCTGGCATCGGAGGGCTGTAGAATACCGTGGCACTGGCCCTTCAGTCCAGAGATGTCTCGGGTCACGACACACAGATGGAACCGCGCGTCTGAGACTCTTAAGGAGTCTAGTCAATATTGGCTTGTTCTGCAGGAACCGTTTGCTTCATCAGCTTTGCAGGTGCGAAAAGATTTTGATGACGTGTCAAAAGCTTCGGTGGTTAAAGAGGCGTGCTTCAGGTGGCCGGTCTGAAGCTTCTCTGGAACTGAAGAATCACCAGAGTGACCTGGCTTTAATGTTCTCATGTTATGATTGTGTAGCCAACCAGAGGTTGACAAGTTTGAGGGATATTACCAAGAATCTCAGAAACACACGCCCTCTTTGACACCAGAGGCTCTGAACTGTGGTAAAGGTTCTGTGTCATGGGATTTGACTTTACCTTACTTTCTTCTTGTGTGAGTGCAAATGTTATGACCTGGTCAACTAAACATGCTGAAACATGTATCATTGAGCACAGATTAATGAAACATTTCATTATTTTATAATTATAAGTAACGAAAAACAAATGTTCATTTAATGATTATATAACCTTATTAGTTGTGGAAGTTCATCTTTAATTTTAAATCTTTCTTCTGAAGCAACGGGACTTAGATAAGAAGGTGCTCTGTGAGGGACCTTGATGAGAGAATGTTTATTGTTATGATTTCACTATCTCTGTCAGAGCTGCAGGCTCTGAGTTCCAGCTGGTGGGATGAAGACAGGCTGATTTGAAGGGAATACATGCAGTCTCGTGTCTCCTTTTGACCGGATGTTGGATGGTCAAACAGTACCTAAAAACTGACCAATGCTGGACGTTACATCCGCATATCTTTGCTCCAACACTTCTGATTCAGTGGCTGAATCACCTGTTCAGCAGCTCATCAGGCTCTGCAGAAGCATGTTAATCAGCTGCTGATTGAAATCAGGTGTGTTGAAGCATGGTTGAAACTAAAATACGCTGGATAGTGGCCCTTGATGGACCAGAGTTCCCCACCCCTCTTTATAGGGTTAATGAAAGGCCACCCAGCCCCATCACTCCATTGCCAGAATATTCTACTTGCAACTTCAGACTGGCAGGCCTCTCTGTTGGGACTTGAGCTGACATACCTGGTGCCGCAGTATGGTTCCAGCACGTTTCCTGCATGTTTTAGGTCATGAACATGGCTGATTTGCATAATTAAGTGATGAATCACTCATGTAGACACTAAAGAAGTCTGAGGAGCCATTTAAACTGTTAGATTAAGGTGTTAAAAAGACTAATGCAAAGCTAGGAGATGGGTTTTGCTTTTAGTTTTACTAAACGGACAGTAGAGGGTGCTAAAACAAGCCAAAACTGCCTAGTTCCCCTTTAAAGGTATATTTAAAAGGGGACTATATGTATCTTACCTGATATAGAAAGAGCTTTAAAAAGCTTCAATTGGGAGAAAAACAAAAACTGGTCTCATTGTGACTAAAAGTCTTTTTACCCAAAATGAATCAGCATTTCTTCAAACTGAAGATCTGTAAAGAGCCATCTATGTCAAAACCATTCCACAGAACTCTCCTTTAAAAAGATCCACCTGTTTGAGAAACGGAATGAATGAATACATCTGCTGCCAATCAGCAAATTTTAGCAAATGCCCATCATTACCATAATTACTATATTCAAATCTGTATATATTTATGTTTTTGGCAGACATTTTTAATCAGTCATTTTAAAAATGACAACCACATCCAACATAAGTATGTTTAAATTCATTAATTGTTTTTGACTGGCTACTCCCAGCTATTACTTCAGTTTCTTTAAGTGTCTCTATTGTGAACAATTAATTTTTAATCGCAAAGTAGCTTATGAAAGCTTCTCTAATCACTTGAATAAAATACTGTTTTTCCAGTTTTATTAGCGCCACATTTATTTTTATTTTCTTGCTTATTTTTCTTTACAGCTTGGGAAAACACACTCAACCATCCAATCCAATTACTATCATCATTTTGATATATTAAAGTCAATTTTGTGGTTCTTGGCTTATTACAACTGATTCAGGGGTCATTTGCTGCCTAATTGACTTGCCAGAAAACAGGAATGCACATAACCAAAGGCTTTTCTAGCTGTTTACATTTCCCACATGGCAGGTCTCTGTTGATGCTGGCAGCAGGTGCATATTGCTAGATGTCTTAAAGGTGAATTGGATAATCTTGGTAAGATCAGAAAATAAATTCACTTTGAAGGAACACAGACCAACTGTTCAGTTTAGTTGACACAAGAGTGAGCACTCATGAGTGCTGTGCATGGCAGGATGGAGCTGAAAATGCTGAAATGGCTCAGTGACAGTCGGATATAATTTACTGTTTGCAGCAAAGATGAAGTTTCTTATAGGATATTGAAGGGAATGCTATTTTGCTGCAGGAAATTCTAAAGGTTGGAGAAGTCAGTTTTGCAAGAAATGCTATTTGACCATGATCCAACCTCATAGTAATGACTCGGTGCAGACATGCCATATATGCAACTAAAGAAGATTAAGGCTGCAAGATGCCATTAAAAGGATCAAATGTATGCTGGTTTTGGTGTATTGTATCTAAAAAAACTAACTTTTATTTAAAGACAAAATGTAAAAAATTACCTTGTGAAGCTTTGTGAAAGAAATGATCAATGGATTTCCTTTGTAGATAAGAGTGTTTATCAAGTTAATTATTCATCCTCACACAGTGCAATTCTCAGTGTAATTGTTACATAATATGTCCTAGGCTATCTGAACAGTATCTGATGCTGTGTGTCATGAGAGAGAAATTAATTATAAAGTGGATGAGATACCAACCAGTGGGATGCTTCATGCAAACCCCAAAGTCTTCCAGAAGTCTAATCACATAATTTAAAACATCTTCAGATAAGATTTTTATAAACTTGTGAGCATCACTCGAGAAAGCCCTATTGGATGAATGTTATGATGATCAGTCAAGTATCACTTATAGCTCTATGAGGTGTAGGAACTGGAATGTACCACTATGGTGTTAGGCATTGACTTTTGAAACTAATAATCAAGCAATAGTCAGAATTACAATTACAGTTCTGGACTTATGTTTGCATGGTTGCAGTTCTGAAGTAAACTAAGGAGATTTCAGAGCTACACTCAGTAGTTGGTGATTTTCAGGGCTATCACTCAAAGATAATTATGATTAAAAATGAAATTCAGTTTCCTAGAAAAAATGTCAAACTAATATTTCTCAGGCTGGTCTTGTAAATTACACAAAGAGAACGCATTACATTTAAACCCGAGTGAATAGTTGTTTATTGTCTGTGATCAGTGCTGCACTGTGAGCAGACTTATTTGCGTCAGATCAGAGAATTTGTGAAAGCTATAAAAAGTTTTCTAGAAACCGTGGAACATCCTCTGTTTGAGGATGGTGCATTTAAAGTGACGCATCGTCGGAGAGGGGAGAGCGGGCAGTAGAGGGCGACAACGTCCTCTGTTGCCCGCAGATAAACAGAGAAGGAAGTGACGCGCCACCATCAGCATCAGCCTGAAGAAGCCGGCAGCCGTCGGCGAAACTGTAGCTACAAAACAGGTAAACAAAACTTTCTGTGTTTAAAAAGAACGAAAGCATGGAATTTGAAGGCAGGCCAATTTAAAGGGAACACATGCAGTCTCGTGTCTCCATTTTGACCAGATGTTGAATGGTCAAACTGTACCTAAAATCAGACTAGTGCTGGACTTTACATAGCCCTTTTCAAGGGCACGGGGTCCTGGCGGAAACCACGGGTCGCTGAACAATCCCAGAGGCCCTTAGGACTCAGTCGAGGAAGGACAGGTTAGTTCCCAGGCAAAGGCAACAGGAGTGAGGAAAGCAAACCCCCACACCAGAGAATAGTCAATGGTACTCCCAAACTTGAAAAAGTAAATCCACTTAACACAATCCTCAGGAAGGAAGCAGATGAGCAGGGACTGGAGCAGTTCCCAGGCGAACAGTAGAACTCCAGCAACCACGGCAGGAACCACAGGACGGCCAGACCCAAGCAAACCGGACCCTCCGGCAGCAGGCAGCCGAATCAGGCGATGACGTAGAGAGGTCCTCCCAGGAAGCGTGGACCACAGACGAAGCCAGGAGAGGAGAAGAGCACAGATGCAGGGCACTTAAATGTAGACACACATAGATTGCATCTTATGTAAAATAAAAAAATAAAAATAAACCTAGCACTATATTTACCTATATGTGCTATGTGAAGCAAATTATGAATGCAAGAAACTTCGTGTACTCAAAGAGTTGCAAAAATAACAAAATTAACATAACTCTATAATATATGTAAGGGAAAATCAATGCTTTGGAGCAAAATTTTTATCAAAATAGAAGGGCAAAATAATCTGTAGCACATAACTGGGAAAAATCAAAATAAAATAGATCAGAAATGACGAAAAGAAATCAGCTGCAGTGAAATAATGCAGAAATGTATATCTGTGGATATTTCTTTTAAATAATTAATAATATAATTACTAGTAATATAAAGAAGAAGAAACACTAAAATGTAAATCAGTGAAGTTAGTAATCAAACCTATATGTGAATATACCAAATGAGGAATTAGAGATTAGTAGATAAAAATAAAAAATGGAATTTGGATAAACACAACAGTATGTGGAATACTCCCTTTAACTGTTAAGACTTAACCATTACAGAACTCCAGGAACCCAAAGCATGACCATCTCAAGTCGCCCCAAGTCTGCACATCATGTATAGACAGGAAGTACAACAACGCACACACACAAACACAAACTTGTGTAACCTGAAACAGGGAACTGGGACAGGCGAACCTGGACAATAAGAGATAACCCCCCTTTTGAAGTTGAAGGCCTAACCGAAGGCGCTGGAAGTGCAGGCGGAGGTATTACAAAGTAATTTTCCAAATTAAGGTTAATTTCATAAATTGTCATTCTGTTGACTTTAGCATTTTAGATCAATGTTGATTGATGTGCTGTTACACTCAGCTATTCTGTTCAGGGGTAAAAACTGTAGCTTCTAACTGAACACGTATTAGCTGATGAACAAAATCAACCAACATAGACATTTTTTGTGAACTGTTTAAATTTAAAGGTCTAACTCTAAGCCTAATTTCCACCAGATGCGAAAGCAGCATATTATCAAATAAAGGCATTTTAATAAAAAAAAAAACTTTTAAATTGCAAGCTCCTTTCCAACCAGGAGTGATTCTGATGTTCCAAACAGCTGATCCCATGAGGTCACAAAATCACAAAAACAAGCAAGGAGAAGGACAGCTGCATATATCCAACAAGAGTTTTAACAGGAAATAACACACTTTATTTCCAAAGTTTCCAGAAGTTTTACACTGCCTTCATGTTTGACTTCCTGTCTCCCTCTATCTAACCTGCAATGTTTGACGTGCATTGAAGTGTAAAAAAAAAGACTTGAAGCGTCATGATAGTATCTCATCGCTTCTGGAACGTGTCCCAAATTTTATACTTTGCTGCCGACAGAAAGAAAACTGTCCACGATAGCTACAGTTAATTGCCCCAAAGTAGGTTTTACATCCGGTGGATGTGAGGCTTAAGTCTAAACTGCCGCTCGGTCAGGTTGCATTTCTCAAAACATGCTACATTTACAGACTTTTGTTTTTCTCTTACCTGCATTATTGCCAAACCCTATACAGCGACTGTTTTGGACATTTCAGTGCATGTGGCTACTAAGTGCACACTGCTGGATGTAAGTACAACGGCAGAAAGAATAAGGTCTAAAAAACTTACAAGGGTGGGGCCCAAATTGCAATGTTGAACAGTTTTATGTCATAAAATTTTAAAGAAGTTAAAAGAATTCTGTTAGGGTGCATCATCGAGCCGATTAGCTTTGCATTTGTTTTCTCCCTGCAGCTTGCTGGTAAATCTTCAGACAGAACAACATCCACTCAGCCCTGAACATAGAGAACCGTGGTGAGCAGAACCATAGTGAGACTGTAAGGAATGTAGGGAACATTGAAATGAAATGGCCTGCCAAATCGAATGAGAAATAAACAAAACCCTGGTTATTCTGTTTTTTGTTACTGGGGGTTTTGAAAATATAACAAGTGCTGCATTACTAATCCTCATGTAAAGCACGGAAGAGGAAGAATTAAATGGAACTGTTTGAATAATAAATGCCCACAGCTGGAAAATAAAAAAATGTAGATAGGAAGATGACTGCATCAGCAGATCTGGGACAAACAAGTAGGACAGGGGGCTTGGCACAAGCTAAATTTTTTTGACTAGTCACCATGAGCAACTGAAAACAAAGAATCAGCAGCTGACTTGTATCACCAAAGCCTTCCAGACTAATTTGCACTTTATTTACCGCATTGGATTGTTGTGCTTTTTTCCTCTTTACACTTCTTAGATTTTGCCTTTGCTCTCTACAGCTTTCAACCCTTCACAACCAGTTGGGAGCCAGCTTGCACTGTCCCAGTTGTCACAGATAAATATGATTGTACCTCATAAATCTTTGTCTGCTTGTCGACTTTATTCACATGCAGAAAAGCAGAAGCGATGTTGTTTTTGTAGCATTAACCACTTTCCCCTTTTAAACCTTGCAAGAGTACATGCAACACAATAGCAAAACAAAGCTACTTATGTTGTGTAACTGCTTTGGACAACAAACAGAAGTAGGGTGAATTAAAAAGGCAGTGTGTCGGGAAAAACTGCCTTTATTAATAAGTTATGTTGAGTAATTTGCACAGAAAACTTTATATACATCTAACTGAGAGAGGCAATTTGTTGTTTTGTTCTAAAAGTAAACATCCCAATACAGTTTTAGGACACCACTAATTACTGGGGCAACAGCTGCTCAAAGGTAAGGAGTTTTCTTTAGCATTTGTGGGTTGCTGGTTCAAACCCAGTATCTGGCCATGTTAGTCATCTTGTCCTTGGGAAGACACAAGGGACCAGTGGCACTGATTTTGTGGCAGCCTTGCCTCTGTCAGTGCTCCCCGGGCAGCTGTGGCTTCAGTCTATCACCATCAGTGTGTGGTTATGAAGCACTTTGGAGTCCCTCACTTAGTAGAGAGCTACACAGTACGTAGCTCTATACAATTTTTGTTTCATATCCCGAGCCGTAGTGTGATACACCTTTGTTTATTGAACATTTTTTTAAACAGTTGAGTTAGGCTGATTTTCTCTCTGAAGTACCTTTAATCTGCCTTGATTTCAGTTAGTGTCAACAACACTTGCAACATACTTTCAGAAAACTGTAAGGCCTGTGAAGGGTTAGCATACTTATTTATTTTGGGTGCTTTTTAAGCTCAATATGCTACACTATATTTGACCAATAAGATGTGAATTTCTGTATAAATATGGAAATCCAGTCTGATTGGTCTCTGAACGTTTAACCAGAAGATTTAGAATTATTTGTTTATTCAGGGATCGTGACACTTCCTATTAATTCAGGGAGAGTCAAGTTTATAAAATGTAAGAAATTTATTTTCTAAACAATTAAAAACATGACAGCTAGGAAACAATATGTGATGAATGAATGTAAGTGGATGGAATGTGAGGGGTGATGATGTGTGAATGGGATGTTATCAGAACCTTCGTATCTGGAGAAACTGAGTTCTGAGTGGGAGTGAATTTGGTCTGCTATAAACTATAGTTGATGGTTTATAAAATCACATCATATGCAATCTGTCAAGTCTACGTACCCTCTCGTAGACCCCCATGGTATGAATGTGTTGAAGTCTGGGGGACCCTAAAAGTACCGAAGTCCGTAGAAGAAACCGCAGTGCCTCTGTACCGGTCTTGAGATGTCTCCAGGTCACGACAGGTAGTTATTTGCATCTATGGAGGTCTCTTAAGGAGTCGGAGCTGGTTCAGCTTTATTTTGAAGGAACCGTTTGCGGTATCAGTTGTAGCATGCAACAGGTTTTGACAGCTTGTCAAAGATGCGACGGGAGAAGAAGCTTCCTCCGATGGCCAATCAGAGTAGGGCTCAACTGAATCACACAGGAAATGATGCTGTTTTAATAATGGCCATATTTTGGTTTACTGACAAATCAGACTTTGCCCTGTAAAGGGGTTTTGCCAACAAACTCAGATACACATCTCCCTCAGATATGAAAATGCAGATTTTTGTGGATAAGAAAATATATATGTGCAGTGATGTTAATTTTAACTTGTGTCATGGAGATATGGTGAATGTGTCTTGTCCAGTCAGTGCCCTGATTAAATATATGGGTCATATATTTCATTTCATCCTTATTTATCTATCAATGTAATAATGATATTCATTTCAACTTCAGTAATTTAAAGGGACTTTACAGACTTTTGAATTTTTATGCTCACGATTGCCCCCTCAGGCCAAAAGTGTAACGGCAGCTTCAAAAGTAGGCTTGTGCACGAGGTGAGCATACTGTACATGCACACTCCTTAACAAAAATAACAGCTGAGACAGTCCCTTGTGTGTGTGTGTGTGTGTGTGTGTGTGTGTGTGTGTGTGTGTGTGTGTGTGTGTGTGTGTGTGTGTGTGTGTGTGTGTGTGTGTGTGTGTGTGCGTGCGTGTGTGTGTGTGTGTGCGTGTGTGTGTGGCCCGGAGGACAGAGGACAGGAGAACGCGCAGCTAAGTAATAAAATAATTTGGTTCTGTACCTTTCTCTTCAGCACAGCCAACAAAGGTTTAAGATGGGTCAGTCCTCCTGCATGCTCAGATCATTTTCATCCCTTGCTTGAAAAATTGTTCCAAAATGAAAGTTGAACCCACATCTTTTTTATATGTGAATTCAATGCCGTTCGGCGAGTCTCAAATAAAAGTTTGGGCATCTTACTGTAAAAAAATATACCATTGTAGCGTTATGAAGATGCTATTTTCTGCCCTTAACAGCTGCCTTTTCCACAGTAACAGTGTGCATGAATTGCCAAGGTTGTGCACTTGCTTTGGTGTTTACATTCCAGCAAAGACGACAGAAGAAGGACGAAGAACGCTTTTCATTAATTAATCAAAGAACTTTATTTCCAATAAAGCTAATCAAAACAACTGTTAGTCAATAATAATCAGGTGACTGATCTGTGAAATCAATGTAATGATTTATGTGTTTATTGAATAACAGGACTAACTATGCCAGACACTCTGATTCACACAAGGTAAACACATGACACATTGTCTGCTCATTCCAATCAGAACCTCCGTTCTGTTGCGGGGCAGAGTCTGTAGTGTTTATTTAATCTGCCCACTCCGATTGGCTAAGAATTATAAACAACTAAGTTAATAAAACAGAGCAATGCCATTTTAGCTTCAGTTCCATCTGAGTTCCATCTGAGCTCCATCAGAGATTCAACGTAGCTCCAACCAGCTCTCAAAAACATCATCGCTAAGTGAATTGCAGACTGGCCAGCTGCATTTTCTACTTTTAAGCTGAGAACTGTCAAGCTGGAAAATTCTGTCGTTTATCAACAAGACGACGGTTCCTTCAAAATAAAAGCTGAACGCGCTGACACCTGCCGCTACTGCCGGGAGCTACCGTAGACTGGTTTGTCGTGCTGCCGCACTGTTTCATCAGTTCCAGCACTGAAGGAAGGTCCGAGTCGACCTGGCATTCCTGATCTGACCACGGGAGTCTCCGACACGGTACGTAGACCCGACAGATGGCGTTTCATGTCTCTTCCTCCTGAAGTCCTCGTGGTGACTAGTCAAAACATCTTACACCCAGACTTGCCTGCATCAGCTGGAGATTCTGAACTGACACACACACACACACACACACACCAACACTTCAGCATTCAAATCCATATGCATCCATCATAGAGAGTTAGTCCTGGATTGTTTGAATAATAATTATACAAATTAAATATTCTTAAACGATCCCAACTCTCTCTTTTCTTGTCTCTAAGTCAATACAAAGTGTTTGAATAAAACTCCCTGAAGTAAAAACAACCTCTTCTGATTATAAGGGCCCAGTTCATAGATTAATCTCTGGACGTAATAAAAGTGTAAAGAATATACTAAATATATTCCTCTACACCATTAATGTAAAAAAAAAAACTAAATAAATTATGCTCACATCCAGAATTGAACCCAGATCTTCTGCATGAGAGTCAGACATCATACAAGGTGAGCTACACACCAGTAACATTCATAGCATCTGTAACTTTTACATCATTGATAACGCCTGAAACAACGTCAAACCAAAGAACGGTTCAGAGCGAAAATGGCTATTTGGTTGCTAATTTGCAGGAAATATCTAGAAGAAAGTTCTACAGAAAGTAGCTAAGGGTCCTCAGAAATGAAGCTAGGTTCGTCACTAGGCGTTAGGAACAGAGACAAAGTCGCTGAGTTGGCACTACCTCACTCTCTGCTGCTAAAGCTACGGATAGCAAATGCTACAGGCTATGCCTGAGCGTGAACGCGCATGAAGCAGCCTGCTCGACCCGAGCAGCTCTCTTTTTCTGTGATTTTACAGAAAAACTGGCAATCACAGTAAAAATGCCAGGGCTCATTCTACAGGACCAGGGCATTGCAGGAGAAGGTATGAAGAAGACATTTATTATTTCTATGCATGTTTTGGCTGTGAAACTTCCATAATGCCCCTTTAAGCACAGATTAATCAAAACATTTCATTTAACCGTATTGTCCATTTCATTATGATTAGTTACTCATGTTGTTCACTTCATTATATGATTTAATTATGAAAGTCCATCCTTCTTGTTCTGTGAAGCCAAGCAGTCTTAAATAAGAGGGAACTTGTGAGGGACCTTGGGCAAACAACAGTATCTGTCTTGCAGATTAAAGGCATCAGTTAAGACTTATGTCTCCAAATAGCCAGATACTGAAGAGGTCCGACTGTAGGTGGAAATCTGACCATTTCTGGAGGCTACACCTTTTAGTGCAAACACCGACCCTTTCAAGACTTTATCAAGAACCATGTAACAATTTTAGAATTGACCAATATTTGCTTTGGGAAATTTGTGCCCTCATTGTTAAACTACAGTTCAACTAGTACTCCGCTAAAGGTTTTAAACACATTTATAGACACCAGTCTTATGAAAGATTCAATTTGATGCTTTTCATTAAAATCATTATTCTGCCTCCCTGCTCAGATCCATGTTCAGCAAATATTCATTAGACGTGCATCGTTAATTATCTCACTGCTGAACTGTCAACCATTTCTGCTTAAGCTCTTCTCCAGCTTGATTAAGTGTTTGAAAAAGGGACGTTTCAAAATTGCTCAAAGTCCATTTAGTCCCTCTTTGTTCGTTTGTGCGATTACTGTCAATCCTACATTTTTCTAACATGCATGAAGATTAAAAGAAGAGCTTAAAGAGAATGCCAATGTGGTAGCAGTAACAATTAGGTAGTACATGAAGGTGGAAAAAAAAATCATGCTTCAATCTTTTTTTTAACTTCTTATTTAAACTCATTTGAATCAATTCTTAGGCCTAGTCCACACGTAGCCGGGTCTTTTTAAAAATGAATATCCGCCCCTCCAAAAACTTGCATCCATACCACCTCGTTTTAAAAAAAAACTCTGTCCACACGTACCCGGATAAATACGTTGTTAAGGACATGCCAGACCTGTAGGCGGCAGTACTTCCCCCATTCTTAACCTCGTCCTTCGTCTGTGGTCTTCCGCAAGGAGAGTAATTCCGCTTGCAAACACAAACATGCAAAAAGCGCTTGGACAATTGATAAAGCGAGCGCAGCTCTGAGGGCATCCATGCTGTCGGCTAGTGTAAACACAGGTCGCACACGTGATGTCAGCATTTTTTGTCGCAGAAAGTGACGCTGCGGACCTTAAAACTCCGGTTTTGTCTGTCCACACGCAGACACCCAAAACGGTCAAAATGCAGATCTTCACTTTGGCCGGAGTTTTTAAAAAGATCCATTTTCGTGTGAAAAAACTCCGTTTTCGTGTGGATGACTGGCCAAAACGTAGAAAAATATCTACGTTTTGGCAGATCCCCGGCTACGTGTGGACAGGGTCTTAGTCAAAGGCTGCTCCAGTGATTTTTAAACGTGGTGGAAAGTGGCCTGTGTAAAACTAACAATTATCTGCATGAACCATATGTAGTAACTGATGATCAGGCATTGTAATTCCACCGTCCAAAGTGCAGCTTCTGAACATGAATTTTCTCTTCTGAATTTAGGACTTGTTAAAATTAGAAGCAAAACGTCTTCAAGAAACCAAAGAAGTCCAGTTGCCTTCATTTGAACCCTTTGGATTACCATGACCTGGATGAATGAGAACCTTCACCAGCACATTGTTGGATGTTGGATGAAAATACAATTTATCCTCTCCTAACTAGAGAATACAAAGTAGGGATGAGCCGGTGGATAAAGCATTTTTGACGAGTACGAGCATGAAACGAGTAAAACTCGTAAATATCTGTAATCGTGCTGAAGGAAAATCCTCATTGGGTAACTGACTGTCTTCACGCTCTGTGATTGGCCAGTCAAATAGAGCGCCCGCCCCTCCTTACATACTAAACTCTGCAGAGGGAGCTCACAGCTAAGTCCGCGTCTGGTCCATCCACGCACACACACAGACAGTAACGGATCTTTCTGTACTTGCTTCACTGTTCATGTTTCTTCAGTACTCCCCATGTTTTCTTCAGTTTGCTTCTTTTTAAAGTTACTTTAAAGTTATTTAAAGTAACTTTTTTCATAACGTACGTGGTGCATTTGACAAGACAGAGCTGAAAACGGCTCGTGCTGTGTCAGTCACTCACTGCCTCCTCTCCGGTCGGGGCTTTTTTTTCCTCTCCCTCTCTCTTCCTCAGGATGCACTCCCTCTTTCCTATTCACTTTCTCTCTTTCTTTACATTTTTTTAATCACAATTGTCTATTTTTTGCTCATTTTAAATTTATTTGAATCATTTTCTAAATTCTTTTTTCTATTTTACATGTTTTGTTTTTGTGAAGCGCCCCGTGATTTTTATCTTGAGAGGTGCTATAGAAAAGATCTTTTCTTCTCTCTCTCTCTTAATTCATGCACTTAAATATTAACGTTCTGATTTTATTGAAAAACTTGTTCTGTAATAGTTCCTTTACTATTGTGATCAAAAACATTTAATCTCAACTCTGAGGATGCTCTGTAAATAGTTTTCAAATAAACAATATACATAGCAACTTCTGATCAGACTTAAAATAACTTATTGATGTAAACCACACCCACTTCTGGTTAAACTACACCCACTTCCGGGTTAGGCCACGCCCACTCCGAGTACAGATACTGATAATTTATGGGCCATTCCCATCTGTACCGGGTCGGCCCGGGCCAGGTAGCGTAGGTTGTTTACATATCTGGGTGGCCTGGTATTTTTCCGGGCCAACCAAGGCTCATTCTCAGCCCTCTTCTCGAGGGGGTCTGCTTCAGGCCGACCAGGGCCAACACACCCACTGCTGACAGCAAATTCACACCTTCCATTAGAGCAAGCCTCTGATTGGTGGGTAGAATCAGCCCACATGGGCTTAAGGCAAGGATGTGTGGAATCAACCGGGCCAGGCTGGGGCCGACTGGGGCTACCCGGCCCGGGCCGACCCGGTACAGATGGGAATGGCCCATTAGATGGTTGAACAGATACCGATACAGATCGCTCTTCCCTAATTAAAAGTATGTAATTAATAAAAATAGAACCAAAATAATTGTGTCGATTGGTGAATGTAACTCATGTACTTAAAGGCCCTGTGTGTGAAATCCATTGGAATCATGATTAAAAAAAAACTCTTTGCAGTTCAGACTAATTATTGCAGCTACGGTGGCCCACACAAAAGGCAAAATCCTTAGTAGTTTAATCAATTTCCAATCTCTCTAGCCTAACCCACACAAAGCATATAACTATCTGACCCATTAAAAAATCATTTTTAATTATGACTGTTATATCAACCTACCAGTCCAGAAGGAAGCAAGCTAGTTCTGTAAGACCTTGAACCTGTCACTTATTCACACATGGAGGAGGGGTGGCCAAAGCCGGGGGGGGTCCGGTGTCACATGGATTTGGGAGCAGCATTGTTAACAAGCTGGCTGCTGAGCTACCAGCTAATGGATATAGAGCAATCACTGGCTGCTTGTTAGCAATTGGCTAGAAAAAGGAGGGTTGGCTAGAGCAGGGGACACGCTGTGCATACTGTGTTTAAACTGCCACAGATTACCAGCCGCAGGATATCAACAGCTAAAATTAATGTTTGAGGAGAAGCCGTCGTAGAAACACGTCATCTCTATAACGCCCAGAACACACCAGACGCGGAAGCGCAATGCGCCATGGAACAACGAGCGCTTCTAATCGGCGCACACACACAGCAAGGGCACAGGGGTGCGGTGGGGAGGGTTGGAAAACAGTAGGCATGAGCAGAAGCGCTCACTGAAAATTCTCGCCTGATGTGAACAGAGGAACAACGGACAGCGCACAAATTTTGTGAGTGATTTGCTTTGCGGCGCTTCTCAGCTAGTGTGTTCTAGGCGTAATGCATGGAGAAGTACATCATTTTTCCAAATGTTGCAACATGAGGTTCAGTAAGTTACAGCAGCTCTCACTTCTTTACGCTCATTTTTATTCTTTGCTTGCCCTGTGTTGCGTGTTTTTAATGCCCCTAATGTGGACATATGTTCCCTCAACCGCATCATCCACAGGAGTACTTTTGGGTCGTTTGTGTTACTTTTTTTATACTGTTTTCTGAACTAGTTGGGAATGCACTAGGAAATTCCTCCGGCTCCATCCATGCACCTATTGTTTACACCAGAGATCAGCTGCTGGTGCTGCAGACATCGGCGCTCTTCTCCACAGAAGAGCCGGTTCTGCCCCCAGAATTAAAGAGGAAACATTGAGGGTGCAGAGGGTCCAGCCAGGTTGGTGCGGTCACCGGATGGAGTGGCTCCTGGAATCTCAAAGGTCGTACTACACCTCTGAATTCAATTATCACCGGTCATAAGATGCTACCAGGGTCTGCTATTAAGATGTTCCACATCTGATGAGTTGTTGCATCTGATGCAGCTTGCAAGTGTTGCAAAGAAAGTTTTGACCTTGGGTCAAAAGAGAGGATGGTTCCTTGTGCTTTGCTTAACCCAATGGCCAAACCAGGAAGCTGGCTTAGAACTTGCTTGTTGAGGAAGTGAACTACAGGTGCTGGCCAGTAAATTAGAATATCATCAAAAGGTTGAAAATATTTCAGTAATTCCATTCAAAACGTGAAACTTGTACATTATATTCATGCAATGCACACAGACCAATGTATTTCCAATGTTCATTACATTTAAATTTGATATTCATAAGTGACAACTAATGAAAACTCCAAATTTGGTATCTCAAAAAATTAGAATATTCTGAAAAGGCTGAATATAGAAGACACCTGCTGCCACTCTAATCAGCTGATTTACTCAAAACACCTGCAAAGGCCTTTAAAAGGTCCCTCAGTCTTGTTTTGAAGGCACCACAATCATGGGGAAGACTTCTGACTTAACAGCTGTCCAAAAGACAATCATTGACACCTTGCACAAGGAGGGCAAGACACAAAAGGTGATTGCTAAAGAAGCTGGCTGTTCGCAGAGCTCTGTGTCCAAGCACATTAACAGACAGGCGAAGGGACGGAAAAAATGTGGTAGAAAAAAGTGTACAAGCTCTAGGGATAACCGCACCCTGCAGAGAATTGTGACGACAAACCCATTCAAAAATGTGGGGGAGATCCACAAAGAGTGGACTGCAGCTGGAGTCAGCGCTTCAAGAACCACCACGAGGAGACTCATGAAAGACATGGGATTCAGGTGTCGCATTCCGTGTGTCAAGCCACTCTTGAACAAGAAACAGCGCAAGAAGCGTCTCGCCTGGGCCAAGGACAAAAAGGACTGGACTGATGCTGAGTGGTCCAAAGTTATGTTTTCTGATGAAAGCAAGTTCTGCATTTCCTTTGGAAATCAAGGACCCAGAGTCTGGAGGAAGAGCGGAGAAGCACAGAATCCACGTTGCATGAGGTCCAGTGTAAAGTTTCCACCGTCAGTGATGGTGTGGGGTGCCATGTCATCTGCCGGTGTTGGCCCACTCTGTTTCCTGAGGTCCAGGGTCAATGCAGCCGTCTACCAGGAAGTTTTAGAGCACTTCATGCTTCCTGCTGCTGACCAACTTTATGGGGATGCAGACTTCACCTTTCAACAGGACTTGGCACCTGCACACAGTGCCAAAACCACCAGCACCTGGTTCAAGGACCATGGTATCCCTGTCCTTGATTGGCCAGCAAACTCGCCTGACCTTAACCCCATAGAAAATCTATGGGGTATTGTGAAGCGGAGGATGCAATACGCTAGACCCAACAATGCAGAGGAGCTGAAGACGACTATCAGAGCAACCTGGGCTCTCATAACACCTGAGCAGTGCCACAGACTGATCGAGTCCATGCCACGCCGCATTACTGCAGTTATTGAGGCAAAAGGAGCCCCGACTAAGTATTGAGTGCTATACATGCACATTCTTTTCATGTTCATTCTTTTCAGTTGGCCAACATTAGAGAAACAAACATTTTTTCATTGGCCTTTAGAATATTCTAATTTTCTGAGATACCAGATTTGATGTTTTCATTGGTTGTCACCTATAAATATCAAAATTAAACGTAATAAACATCGGAAATACATTGGTCTGTGTGCATTGCATGAATATAATGTACAAGTTTCATGTTTTGAATGGAATTACTGAAATATTTTCAACCTTTTGATGATATTCTAATTTACTGGCCAGCACCTGTATATTTTATTAACTCTTGTTTATCAATTTGGACAAACCATCACTTGACAAGTTTAAGTGGGCGTTATCAAAATACCGCACACACCACTCCCTTCTCTAAACACTTAGAGAGGGTATTTCTTAATGTGAAGTAAATCTGATTAAACATTAATGTGAAGTAAATGTTTTAAACATCCATAATACTAATATTAATGTGTGAATATACTCATAGATCAACATTAAATTCAACAATTACTAATATGGTGTAGTTTAAGATATAGAATAATTAATTCCTTACAGTAATAAAGATTTGTGTTCATTAATTTATTAATTATTAAATCACTTTAGATAGAACATTCATCATAGATAACACCGACTATGATTGTAAACCTCTAGATTGAAAGAAATCATTTTATGAGACCAAACTAAGAGTACTTTCATTTAAAGAGTAAAAGTCTTGCAGCTCAGGTGAGGGAGCCAGGAGAAGGAATGTATTATGGCTTCCCTTCTTGGTAACAAGGTCATAGAGCAGAGTGGTTTCTGGTTTGGAGACCAGACCATTATGATGTGGCACACCGATTAGGCACACAATACACTAGGCAGATAAAAGAGGCTGGACACTTCCGTGTGATGACCTCTGACCTTACAGTGGACAATTAACCTTGTAACAAATTGTTGGCCTTTGGTATGTTACATTGCTCTGAAGAGGAGCTCTGGTGGAGGAGATTTGAGGGCTGAAATTGACAACAAACCAAAAAGCTCTGGATGTAGTTAGAGATGTCTCTATGCATCCCTGGCCAATAAGCAACCAGGCTCGGGGCTCCGAACGTGCACTTGAGACCTTTGTGTCAAGCCAAAGGAGATTCATGAAACTGTTGGCCTTTGCTTTACAATGTTGATCTCCAGACTTCTACACAGTAGGCCAAATTATGACCCAATTAGTGAGTTATATATTGTTAACAACCTTCAACTGTTAAGTAAGTGCTCGAATCTGTGTAATACCGCAATAGCTTTGGCGATATTACAGTTTAAATATGTTTATGTTTATGTATTTAGCAGACACTTTTGTCCAAAGTGACTTACAAGTGATAATCGGCATGTTGCCCTTGAGGCTAACAACAGAAATAACAACAACAACTTGACATCAATCATGGAGAGGAGGGAACAAGGAGTGGACAGTAGAGAGGGGGGACGGTGCAGGGAGGGTGCTAGTTAAGAAGATGCTCTCTGAAGAGCAGGGTCTTCAGGAGTTTCTTGAAAATTGAAAGGGAAGCCCCTGTTCTGGTAGTGCTTGGTAGGTCGTTCCACATTTGTGGAACGATGCATGAGAAGAGTCTGGATTGTCCGTAGTGTGGTGTAGGCACTGCTAGCCGACGATCCTGTGATGACCGGAGCGGCTGGGCCGAGACGTAAGCCTTTGCAAGAGGATTCAGGTAGACGGGAGCTGTACCATCTCTGACTTTGTATGCTAGTGTTAGCAATTTGAATTTGATGCATGCTGCTAGTGGTAGCCAGTGGAGCTCAATGAACAGAGGGGTGACGTGTGCTCTTTTTGGCTGATTGAAGACCAGACGCGCCGCTGCGTTCTGGACCATTTGAAGAGGTCTCACAGTGTAGCCTGGAAGACCAGTTAGAAGGGCATTTCAGTAATTGAGGTGGGAGATGACAGTAGCTTTATAACATATATCCTATATGTGATTTCCAACTAAGATCCATATCGAACATAACGCCCAAAAATTATTATTATTTATTTTGTTAAACAATATAAAGTTTTTTTTTATTTATTAAGAATTAATGTTAATCTATTGTAGCCTCTGGAAATGGTCTGTTTTTCTATCTACAGGTTGTCTCTTGAGTATCGGGTCATTTGGAGACATAAGTCTTAACTGGTGCTTTAATCTGCAAGAAAATACTGTTGCTTCAAGGTCCCTCCAAGCTCATTCTTATCTAAGACTGGTTTTTATTCACAGCACAGGACAGATGGACTTTCAAAATTAAATCATATAATGAACAATAATGGTTGAAGAATAATAACAATGTTTTTGATTAATCTGTGCTTAAATTACTGTGGTTGAAAGGAATATTATGATGTTATGATCAGTAATTTTAGATTTAACAAGTGAATCACTATCTTCTGATAGCTCACACACTCAGACACGTAACGATGACAAGGTTAAGCTAATATCCTGACATATTGCTTTCTGTTCCACCAATCAGAACTCCTGTATCTGATGCGAGGCGTGTTTTCTGAGGTTTGTTGGTAAAACTCTTTCCACATGTCGAATTCTGATTTGTTAGTAGATCAAATATGATAATTATTCAAACAGGACTCACTTCACCGTGAGTCAGTTCTAGTTCTTGCGAGTTCTTGAGAAGGCTTCGGACCAGCCATCCGAAGCAAAACCTCTTTAACCCAGAGCACCTTTTGACAAGCTGTAAAAAAAAAAAGCTTCGGACCAGCCAACCGAAGCAAAACCTCTTTAACCCAGAGCACCTTTTGACAAGCTGTCAAAAAAAAACCTGTTGCATGCTATAGCTGACCGCAAATGGTTCCTTCTGAAAAAAGTTGAAACAACTTCAACTCCTTAAGAGTTATTCCTAAGACGCAAATAACAACTGTTGTGACCTGAAGACAACTCGAGACCAGTCTAGTCGGCGCTGCGGTTTCTTCTACGAACTTCGGTACCTCTGGGGTCCCCGGACTTCAAACCATTCCGGATCTACCACGGGGGTCGTCGATCAGGGTACGTAGACTCGACAGATTGCATCTAAAGTGTTTTTGATAAGAACCAACTTTGTTAGTTTAATGCAGACCAAATTCACCCCCACTCAGAACTCAATTTCTGCAGATACGAAGGTTCTGATAACCTCACATTCACACATCATCACACCGCACATTCCATCCACTTAAATTCATTCATCACATAAAGTGTCCGAGTTGTCATGTTTTAATTGTTAAGAAAATATATTTCTTGCTTTTTATAAACTTCTCTCTTCTTGAATTAATATGAAGTGTCTTACAATCCCTGAATAAACAAAGAATTCTAAATCTTCTGGTTAAACATTCAAAGACCAATCAGACTGGATTTCCATATTTATATGGAAATTCACATCATATTGGTCAAAGTGTAGGGTAGTATATTAAGCTTTAAAAACACCCAAATACATACAATATTTACTCCTTACACTATTTATATCAAACCAGTTTCTGACTTTGATCAACTCATTGTTTATCACATGAATTACTTCTTGTATATCTGACCCAGAATAAAACCATGTTGTATCATCCGCAAACAAAACAGAACCAAGCAGTTTAGGCATTTACAATTGATAACATGAACAGTTTAGGAGCAAGGAACGACCCTTGTGGCACTCCACAACAAATATCACTCAATTCAGCTTTTGTGTTTTTTTAACTGCACAAACTGTTTCCTAGTATCTAAATAACTTTTAAACTATTTAGCCACTGGCTTTCGGACGATCATTGGAGCATGTTGGGAGAAAGACAGCAGGCTGCAGGAAAAGAGGAGACTGGAGTTGAAGAAACTTTCTCGTAGAAGGTTTTTGGAACTGATACGTTAGGACCAAATCAGGAGCTCTATTATGAAGAATAGATGAATGAGCAACTTGAGGTGAGTGAGGGAGTCAGGGGAATCACTTAGAGGCTGGTGTCCAGCTAATATCAGGCAGGGATCTCATATGCAGCTGCCGAGTGTTGGACATGATGACGACCTGACCTGAAAGATGATGTGTCCTTCTATTTCATTGTTTGTTATTGAAGCTAACAAAGTACAGTAACGGTGTAGGGTAGTCTTGTCTTCTAGTTGGATTGCCAGACTCCATGCTTCCAGGGCGCATTGCTGCTCTCCGCTGTTTCTTTCAGTATACAGTCATAGTGCAATTGCATAAAGCAGAGCTCGTATTTATCCCCAAATGGCTACTGTATTTCAAGATGGTGGATGACCATGGAGCATCGACCACTGTTTTTATATTTAAAAATGTAACATTTTAAGCTGAGAGAAATATTTAGAAGTGATGTTAGAAAAAAGAACAAGTTTGTGAACTGGACACAGAATTTGATAGTAAACAGGTAAAATATCACACACTGGGGCTTTAGAGTGTCTATGAATGGCTACTCAGCCTCTTTCCATGTCAGCTCTGCAAACACATCCAATATTGATCAATTCTAAAAGAAAATCTAGGCAAACCAAAAAAAAAAAGGCTTTACAGATACATTTGAAATGTAACACACATTTTATACTAAAATTCCTAAAATTGATTTCAGATCAACGTTTCAAATTGTGGTTTCTTCAGCATTTTCTTGACAAAAATTGATGCCACTGTCACGATTATGACATGCTACCATGACTGTATAATGACCAGCAATTCAAAATGACAGATGCATGCATCATAACCCATTTGCTTATCTAAACTGAGACAGAACGAATGCCAAATTGTTTCAACTAGTTTTATTTTTTTTATCTTGTTGAACCACAATACTTTATTTTGACATTTATCCAAACAAGGAAAAAAAACAACAACCTGAGAGCAGAACATTTTATTGTTTTGTATTTTTTATTATTTTGGGTTGGGTATAATTTTTTTCTTTTTTGCCAACACTGTTCAGATGTGGTGATGAAAGTGCCCCAACCAGTAGTCTGCTGGTAACATTTTTGTGCAGCACTGTGAGTATTATTTGGATCTAGCAATAAACAGCAACTGACTGCTTAGTTAAAACAAGTGCATATTCTCTTTCACACTCCAAACTGATTTATAGTGAGAAAACACTCAGCTTGACAGAATAAAAAAAAGATGTATTCTTTTCCTTTTTGAGCTTTAACTGGTTGTGAAGAGTGGGCTACATGGTGGCGCAGTTGGTAACACAGTTGCCTCGCAGCAAGAAGGTCTCAGGTTCAAAAGCCAACTGCAGCTTTTCTGTGTGAACTTGGCATGGTTTCCCAATGCATGGGTGGGTTTTCTCTGGGCACGTTGGCTTTCTGCCATAGAATAAAAACGTGTGTTCAGGTTAATTGAAGTGTGTGACAGGCTGTTTGTTTCTATGTGGCCCTGTGATAGACTGGTGACCTGTTCAGAGTGTCCCCGGCGTCTTGCCTGATGACTGCTGGAGATAGGCACCAGCTCCCCATGACTACTGAAGATATCCCTTACGAAAAAGAAGTATACTTTAAGTATTTAATTTAAAGTATACTTAAGTGTACAGAAGTTTATTTGCATACTTGTTCTTAAAGTTTACTTAGAAGTATACTCCTTGGGACTAAATTGGGCCGCTAAAAGTATACTTGAAGTATACTACAAGTATACTTCAAAGTAATAATTTAAGTTTATTTGTAGTGTACTTCTGATATAATTGAGTATACTTTTCTCTTTTAAAGTATACTTAAAGTAACCTCACAAGTGTACTTGGAGTGTACTTCAGATATAATTGAGTATACTTTTCTCCTTGAAAGTATACTTATAAGTTTACTTGTAGTGTACTTCTGATATAAATGAGTATACTTTTCTCCTTGGAAGTATACTTAAAAGTAACAATATAAGTTTACTTGTAGTGTACTCCTGATATAGTTGAGTATACTTTTCTCCTTGAAAGTATACTTATAAGTTTACTTGTAGTGTACTTCTGATATAATTGAGTATACTTTTCTCCTTGGAAGTATACTTAAAAGTAACAATATAAGTTTACTTGTAGTGTACTCCTGATATAGTTGAGTATACTTTTCTCCTTGAAAGTATACTTATAAGTTTACTTGTAGTGTACTCCTGATATAGTTGAGTATACTTTTCTCATTGAAAGTATACTTAAAAGTAACAGTATAAGTTTACTTCTAATAAAATTGAGTAAACTTTTGCCCTTGAAAGTATACTTAAAAATAAACTTTAAGTAACATTATAAGTTTACTTGTAGTGTACTTCTGAAATAATTGAGTATACTTTTCTCTTTGAATGTATACTTAAAATTATACTTAAAGTAATAATATAAGTTTACTTGTAGTGTACTTCTGATATAATTGAGTATACTTTTCTCCTTGGAAGTATACTTAAAAGTAACAATATAAGTTTACTTGTAGTGTACTCCTGATATAGTTGAGTATACTTTTCTCCTTGAAAGTATACTTATAAGTTTACTTGTAGTGTACTTCTGATATAATTGAGTATACTTTTCTCCTTGGAAGTATACTTAAAAGTAACAATATAAGTTTACTTGTAGTGTACTCCTGATATAGTTGAGTATACTTTTCTCATTGAAAGTATACTTAAAAGTAACAGTATAAGTTTACTTCTAATAAAATTGAGTAAACTTTTGCCCTTGAAAGTATACTTAAAAATAAAATTTAAGTAACATTATAAGTTTACTTGTAGTGCACTTCTGAAATAATTGAGTATACTTTTCTCTTTGAAAGTATACTTAAAATTATACTTAAAGTAATAATGTATGTTTACTTGTAGTGTACTTCTTATATAATTGAGTATACTTACAGTTTTGAAAGTACACTTTACAGTAAACTTGACGTAATATTCTTTTAGTACATTTAAGTATCTCTATTTTTTCTATAAACACATACTGCAAGTAACATTTAACATCTGCTATTTGCTTACTACCAATACATTTAATTTCCACTATTTACTGATACTTCGTCTTTATGCAGAGAAAAAAAAATTAAATAAAATAGCTAAGTCATTTTGTTTAAATTTATTAAACAGAGAGAATTAGAACAGAACAAAAACAGACCTGTTTACCAGGATTAATCAAAGATGAGAACGCAAACTGTTCTGAACATGACGCGTTAATTCTGTCCATTTTGAAAGACTTTTTAAAAATGCCTTTAAAAAATCAGTCCATTTTATGGATCCACTTGCTTGGTTGTTGATGCCTTTTTGAAGTTTTCATTGTTGCATTTCTTTCGTATTATTTTTCTTACATCTTGAACGCGCAGAGATGGAAACTTCAACTGAGCACGCCCTGTGAACACACAAAGCAAAAAAATGAACACTTGAACTGTTAGGTGAACTCTGACACCACAAATTATTTACAGTTCATAACACTGTAAACCTGAATAAGTAGGCAGAACTCAAAAAATGTAAGGCAATCAGTTGCCTCATATTTTCTGAGTTTATAAACTCAGATATTTGAGTATATCAGACCATAAATAAACTTAAATATTTGGAGTTTATATTAAATATATTTTCAAATTATGATCAAATTAAAGTTACTGATTAAGCCAACTCAAACAGAAAATAAAACAAAATTTGAAAGAAACAATTACAAACGCACACTTTTGAAAACTAGACAACAGCAGTGTGTAGTCTTTCTTTGAGTAGGTGGTTTAAAGCAACACCAGGATGCACATCGATTCAACATTAACAAAATATGAATTACACTAACCACTATCAAGTAAGTCAGTGAGTACTTTATGCCATTTGGCATAAAACCAGTTGAGTATTGAATCGGATTAGCCTATGGGCTAATCCGATTCAATTATTCACGCTAAACTAAAGCCACAAATGGAGTTGCCAGACTCAGAACGGCTGGACGAACAGAGAAAAGGTAAAACTCAACTGTTCCTCCCACTGTCTTTATGGGTGACCCCGAGAGGAAAGTTGACCATTGAGCAGGGTTGATGGTTTATCCCTTGAGGTCCACGTGACGGAGTGAGGAGTGAGCACCACCTCACCCCTGCCACGTGGACCTCAAGGGATAAACCATCAACCCTGCTCAATGGTCAACTTTCCTCGCGGGGGTCCTACCCATTAGGACAGTGGGAGGGTTAACTCAAGGAGAAGTGGAAAATGAACATATTTGCCCAAATGGTGGTGTGTTACTTTAACATCAACAATTAAAGAGCAGACAAATAGTAAATTACATTGTGGATGTGGACAATGCTCTAACAGAGTGAGCCATCTGAATCCACCACTCTTTCAGATTTTGAGTTACACATGTAACATCAGGTCATTTTTGACTCTGCAGCGTGGGTGACAGTTTAGACTCATCAAGACCAAGTAAGATTTTCTGCGTGAACTCAAATGTGTTGGTCAGTCCCTTCGGATAATCTAGATGTAAGGCATAGATGAGGCCGAACATTACCAGGAAGGCATCAGGAAGGCTGGAGAGGTTGACAATCACATCACCCTCGAGGATAACAGATTCTCACTGGGTCGTACGTAACCGGACTCTCGGCATCATCGGTGATGGTTGTCAGGAGGACAACTGCTGCATCCCTGAGGTCCGGCTCATTAGTATCATCCTTACAAAAATGAAAGGGAGATCATACACTAATCACATTTGAACTGAAACTCTGACTGTGGCCATTTTTATTTCAGTAGATTGTCATGTAAATAACAATAAATGCAGTCTGATAGACTCCTGTTTAGGGCTGGGCAACATATCAAAGATTTATCGTTATCCAAGTTCTTGTCTCTCATCCAGATAATTTTTCCCATGTCAATAAATTTGATAATAAAAAAATGAAAAGATGTGTAAGTTGGCCACATTTATATCCCTTTAAGAAGCTGTAGCACCTTGAGTCATGTAAAATTTTAGTCAATGTAATACATGAGACAGCCCCATCTAGTGGACAAATATTGTTGCTACGCATTCCTGTAGTTATCGTCTACTTATCGTTATCGAGGTGAGATCTTCAATATATGGTGTTATTGATTTTAGGCCATATCGCCCAGCCCTACTCCTGTTCATTCTGTTGCTTTGTGCTCTCATTTACGAATAAAGTGAGATGGCTTCCGTGTGTGCCAGTGTTATGCTAATGAAAGCTACTTGAATTCTTTGCTGTGATTATTGATTTTTCTCAGTGCCTTAAAGCCTGCCACACATAAGTGCCATCTACTGAGCAAACGGCCTTGAATGACCGCTTGCTCAGCAGATACCTCGCCATGTGCGCCTGATTTTCACAGAGTTTTCCGCCTCACGAGACGCTGAGGTGAATATCTGACCAGTTAAGATAATTTTCGCCTCAAAGGGGTAAAAACTCGCCGTGTGCGCATTACCGAGCTGCTGGTTGAGCTGAAATATTCTAGTGGCCAACCAAAGCACGTTCTCCGCTCACATGACCCCAAGATGGCAGCCCCCTGTCTGCAAGTCAGAAAAGAAACAACACAGAGACAGAGCTGGAAACGGAGGAAATGCCTATCCTTTTTTGTTGAAACGTCGCCGCCACCGGCATTTGAAGGTTAGGAAAATATGGGTACAGTAGCTGGAAAGATGGACCAGGCAAGGAGTTTATGCCAATTTACTCCAAGAGATGCACCTGGAAGACCCAGAATCCTTCCGAAAGGGTAATGGAAACAGTGGGCCCATCGATCCGCAAGGTACCGTTTTGTTTATTTTTCAGACACGCAGACAAGGTAAGGGGCTGTATCTGAATACATCTTGGGGTCATGTGAGCGGAGAAAGTGCTTTGCTTGGCCACTAGAATATTTCAGCTTAGCCAGCAGCTCAGTAGTGCACACACAGCGAGTTTTTACCCCTGTGAGGCAGAAAATATCTAACTGGTCAGATATTCACCTCAGCGTCTCGTGAGGCAGAAAACTCAGTGAAAATCAGGCGCACATGGCGAGCAATCTGCTGAGCAAACAGTCCTTCGAGGCCGTTTGCTCAGCTGATTGCTCTCGTGTATGGCAGGCTTAAACATCTTGCCAAAGGTTTGTAGTTGAAACAATGGCACATTTTCCAAAATGTTCATGTGCGTTGTCCTTGTGTTGTCTTTATGCATAAATAAATAGAATGATTTGTTCAAATTTACAATACTTGGACTTACCACACATATCCTCAAAAATCCAGAGGTTTCCTCACGTAGATAGACAGGAAGGGCATGGAGAACAGTGGTACGCCTTGTGTGGACATCATGTAATTCCTAAGAAGATTAAGAGTGTAAATACTGTCAAGTTTACTAATCAAACTCAATGCCAAATTGCTCTGACCAATTTTCCAAGACAGTGATATCTGCATCTAAATCCAATGATAAACTGCTGAATTCAAAAGTTAATTTGAAGTGTTTAGCATTACATAATACGGAGGGGTATTAAAGCCACTGAAGAAGAAAAAAATCTGAAAATAAATAAAATAAATAAAGTCAGAACTCTGACATTTATCTCAGTATTCAATTGTTTCCTTCAGTGGCCCTAATACTGCCTTATTGCCTAAGAGTATTAGAGTCACTGAAGAAAAAGAAAAGAAATGAGGAAAAAAAAGTCAGATAATTTCAAAATTCTGGGATCAAAGTCAGAATTCTGACTTTTTTCATGAACCTAAAACCAAACAAACAAAAAACTATTTAGGAATTGTTTTTGTTAAAAAAAATCAAAACAAACAAAAAAAGCCTGAATTTTAAGATTTAAGTCAGAATTCTGATCCCCCCTCATAATCTTCCCCAATTTCCCCCTTTTTTTTGTTTTAGGTACCAGTCAGAACTCTGAGATTAAACTCAGATTTATGACTTATTTTCTCAGAATTCTATATTTTTTTTCCATCAGTGGCTCTAATACTCATAGCATAAAGGCATTACCTGTAAATTGTATATTCACCAGTTTTAAAAGACAAATCTGTATACATATATACATACATACATATATAGTCATGTTATTTAGGATGTGTCATCAAAAATGCAGATTGTGAGAATTACTCACCAGTGGTCTCACTTGTATGAACCTCTTGGGGGTCAACAGCAGCATGCCATCAATCTTGTGTGCAGAGAGTGGGGTTGGATCATTGAAGTCTGACTGCAGATTCATAGACAGGCTTCCCGGTGTGGCTGACAGCTCATAGGAACGCAGACGCTCTACATTTACACATCTACACCAGGAAGCATAATCAGTAGAGAAAACATTGTGAATCACAAGGTAGATCTGTGTTAGGCCGGGGACACACCGGCCGCGGAAGCGCCGCGAAGCGCCAAGAAGCGAATCGCTCACGAAATTCGGCCGCTGCTCGCCGCTCCTCAGTTCAGATCAGACGCGCCCCAGTCGAGGCGCGCCTCGGCTCAGCTGTAGTTTTTCTTTTAAAACACTTGGTGTCCTCAATTTCCTCTCTGCCTTTTCTCAGCTATTTTCCTCTATGTGTGTGTGCGCGCGCGCATGTGTGTGTGTGTGTGTGTGTGTGAACCTATGGTATGAGTTGTTTCTGCCAGTTGAATCTCTTGGAACCCGCTCCAATTCTGCAGCTGTATCCTAGCAGTTTCTTCCGAAATGGGTACGTAAATAAACATGTTTTTCGAGGGTCGTACAGCTCCTTGTGTTTCTCAACTTCCATAATTAATTTAAAGTCATCCATCTTAACTGCTTGCCTCAGACTTTCTGCCTCTCTGTCCTGTTTGCTCCGGTGAAAAGACACCCAAAACCACACCCCCCTTCACGTGGTCACACACGCACACAAGTTCGATATGTGTGTGTGTGTTCGTGTGGTTTTTCTGCAGTGTCTGATTACGAACACATTTGACTATTGCGGAATTTTATTTTGAAATGCTTTATTTTGTTAACTTTACCGGCCTGCCTCTTATGTCTAGGTTTGACTTCCTGCCAGAATTGACGCGATTCACCCGCGGCTCGCGAAAAAAATAGAGCCGACGCCGAAATGATCGCTGCACGGCGCGGGCTGGGGCGCCGGCGCGAGGCGATTCGCAACCCTTTTGCGGCCCATGTGGTCTATAGAATAGCTCAACAAGGGCGCCGAATGAAGGCGGCCCCATTTCCGCGGCGCTTCCGCGGCCGGTGTGTCCCCGGCGTTAGTCTGCAAAATTTAGGCAGTCCTCCACTATATATATGAAGCTAAATCATTAATCATCTAAATTGTGTGTGTGTGTGTGTGTGTGTGTGTGTGTGTGTGTGTGTGCGGAGATTCAAGTGTAATTTGACTTATCCACACAAAGCTAAAAACATAACATTTAAGAATCTGGAGTAACAGTGTACAGTAAGAACAAAATTACAACACTAAAATACTGTGAAATTAATAGAAACAGCGTTCTGCGGTTTAAGATATGTGCAACTGAGCACTATTTAAAAAAACTATGGAGGGGACAAAAATGGAGGGAAGGAGGGAACATAGCATCGAGATACAGCACCGCTTCATCTTTTGCGGTCACAATCCTCTTATACGGTTAAAAAAAGCAGGCTGCTTGCAAAGCTATCGCACGGGTGCTACGGGGAAATAGTTTATAACACAGACTGATTTTTTCATCGCTGTACAAGAGACCACTGCTCATTTACTTTTAATAAGTGGACGTTTAAGTTTGACTTGGTGGCGCTGAACTCCCGCTTTTATTTTTTTCTCAGAACGTCACGTTTAAAAAATTATGATGGAGGGGACAAAAATGGAGGGAATAAGTCTCTAGAAGTCTAATAAAAAAGTATCTAAAGTAATGCTAACCTTTAATAATGAGATAGCGCTGCTCGTTTCATTTAATAAACGGACTTTAGTCACACACAAAGTTAATAACACAGCTAACTCATGCAATGACTTAGCATATTAGCTTGCTACGTGGCCAACATTACTCACCATGTCCGTCTTAAAAACATTTAAAACATTTAAGCAACTTTTATGGCGGCTACTTACGTTTAGCTCAGTGGTGCAGAACCAGTGACTGTCAAGTGCAGATGCAGAACAAAAGCGCGAACTCCAACGGTTAATGCTCCTCTGACCCTCGCTCTTCTTCTCGGTCTGCTGAGAAGCTTCGAGAGCCGACTGAGCAAATGCTACAAAATAAAAGCACTTCCTGTGCGTGTAATTTCACAATAATTCGTAATTTCATGCTTAATATGTTATTTAGGACGGACAGACAGAGTAGTTATTTCAAAATAAGGCAAAGTTTCAAGCAAGGATAAACTTAATATGGAGGAAGTGATTATGTTAAACAGAAAGGACATGTCAAAAAGGACTGATTTCAAAATATACAAAGCTTTACAACAGGATTTGATTGTTAAGAATATAGATATTAAAGAAAAATGGGAACTGGAAGTGAACATAATGATAACAGATGAGGAATGGGAGGAAACACTTGAAGCAGGCCATAAACTAACTAATAGTCCGTCTTGGAGGGAATTTGAATGGAAGGTGAAGATGCATGCTTTAAAACTCCACTTATCATGTCTAAATAGTAACGTTTCAAATTTATGTTGGAGAAAATGCGGGCTAGTGGGAGACTTTTCACATATACTTCTGGGAAGGTGTTAGGGAGAAATTGAAAGAACCTGGAAGGTGAAATTACAATTTAAGTTAAAATGGTTTGTACTGGGAATGCTGTACCAAAAATCATACACACATAATGGAGACATACGTAATCAGAATTCTGCTTAAGACTGCCAAGAAGTGTATTACAGTTTTATGGCTGGACACAGAACCCCCAAGGGTGGCACAGTGGAGAGACAGTTAGACAGGTCTACAAAATGGAACAAATTAATGCAAGACTATGACTGGGACTAGGGAAATTAAAAAAATTTGGGAACCAATAAAACAAATGTTAGAAAGATAGTACTCTCATGTGAAAATTATTATTATTAATTTTTATTTTTTTTATTTATGTTTTTTTGTCTTTTGGGTGAGTTATTTAGCTAGATCAAAGTAAAATGTAGAATGTAGAAGAGAGCAGATACGATGAATACAGAGAAAGCTTGTCAGAACTATATGTACTGATTGGTGACTTGGTTAAGTTGGATAGATCTCATGGCCACAAGGAAATTCGAACTTTGTTCAGGGAAACACTGCCCTGGAGAAGGGAAGAAGAAACTCAAATGCATCTCCATGTAAATGTTGTTGTTCTAATTCAAAAATAAAAAGTTCCAAATATATATATATCTATATCTATCTCTATATCTCTCTCTCTCTCTCTCTCTCTCTCTCTCTCTCTCTCTCTCTCTCTCTCTCTCTCTCTCTCTCTCTCTCTCTCTCTCTCTCTCTCTCTCTCTCTCTCTCTCTCTCTCTATATATATATATATATATATAATAAAGACATTAAAGAACCGAACTTCATGAATGTTTTTTGTGACAAAGAAGTATCTGTTCCAATCACTCTATCAGAGAAAAATCAGAGTTTTAGAAATAACGGGACACTCAGTAGAGCCATTATATTATATTTTTTACAAGTGTATGTAAACTTCTGACCACAACTGTATGTATGTATGTATGTATATATATATATATATATATAAGTGTATATATATATATATATATATATATACACTTATATATATATATATATAAGTGTATATATATATAAGTATATATATATATATATATATACTTATATATTATATATAAGTATATATATAAAGTATACTTATACATTACTTGGTGAAATATACTTCTGATAGAGTCAAGTACAAGTATAGTCTAAATGTAAGTAAACTTTAATGTAAGTATGTATTAAAGTATACTTAGTAGTATTTAAAAAATGTACTCGGATAACTATACTTCTAATAAGTACATTGAAAGTAAACTTGGAAGTATACTGTATTCATTTTTAGTATACTTCAAGTATACTTCAGTGTACTTCTTTTTGGTAAGGGATGGTGATTTAGAAAATCAGTGATATCGAAGAGTTGTAACCAGGTTGAACTAGCTGGGTTGTTGTAGCCTCAACAGATCTGCCACTGGCCTGAGCAGTTTTGTGTCTAGCCAATCACAGTGCTCTAAGTTTGTTGTTGAGTAGCACTAGAGTTGTGATGTAGAAAAACTACAAAGATGGCATCGGCTCAGGAACAGCGCTAATTTGAAATGGCTTGGCATCAACATTGGATGATTTAGACTTGGGTTTGTCTTTGAGACATGAGCAAATAGGGGTCCTTCAGTATATATTTTGGAAAATGAGATATTTTTTTTGTTTTTCTATGAAGTCTACTAATTGCCATAGTGATGAATATCTCACTTTGTCACTGATTGGTCCTAGCACTGTCTAATTGTGTGCAGAGACCATTTGAAAGACAACTGTAAATTCCGCCCCAGGACTACACTAATTTGTTGTGGCCAGACTACAAATTTACATATACAGGATGGCTTTGCTGGCTAGAAGAATACCACTCAGATTTGACTTTATTGGGATCTGAAACAAGAGAGACTTAATATAAAGTTACAGTCCTGGACTCGCCACTAACATCAGCGGAGCTCCAGGAAGCCCTTAAATCCATGACTAATAGGAAAGCTCCAGGTCCAGACGGGTTTCCAGCAGAGTTCTACAAAGAATTCTGGATCATTCTGGCTCCAATATTTTTCAGAATGGTGAGGGAAATCAAAGAGAGTGGCAGATTACAGCCAAACATGAACTCAGCTAATATTAGTCTCTTGTTAAAACCAGGCAAAGACCCTGCATTTCCTACCAGCTATCACCCAAATTCTCTTATAAATGTTGATCTCAAAATAATTTGTAAAGCCCTGGCAAAAAGATTAGAGAAGGTAACCCCCTTCATAATACACCCTGACCAAACTGGTTTCATTAAGGGTAGACAGTCATCCACAAACTTACGTAGATTACTTAATTTGATAGATTTCTCTTACAGTAGAAACATAGAAACTAGTATATTATCTCTAGATGCAGAAAAGGCTTTTAATAGAGTTAAATGGAAGTTCTTATTTGCAACTTTACATACATTTGGTTTTGGGAACTTCTTCATAAACTGGCTACAAACATTATACAGTTCACCAACTGCACGTGTCAGGACAAACGACCAAATATCAGCTAGCTTCTGTCTTCAGAGGGGGACCAGGCAGGGATGCCCACTCTCCCCCTCACTGTTTGCTATCTTTATCGAACCACTAACAGCAGCAATTAGGCAAACAACAGGTATTAAAGGGATAAAGTGTAAGAAAATAGAACATAAGATCAGTCTTTATGCAGATTATGTTTTACTCTTTCTCCGGAATTCTCAATCCTCTCTCTCCCATTCAATAGAACTGATAAACTCTTTTTCAAAAGTTTCAGATTGCTCTATAAACTGGTTAAGATCTACAGTTCTACCAATTAATTTCTCTTTTGTCAATTTACTTAATACACAATTGGAGTCAGGCAATATCACATACCTGGGAATTAATTTCTCTTCCAAGTTGGCAGATCTAACCAAACTAAACTACATCCCACTTTTAAAGAAAGTGGAAAGATGATCTTGCAAGATGGAAATCCTTACCGACATCACTCATGGGGAGAGTGGCTACAATTAAAATGATGGTCTTACCCAGAATAAATTACTTAATTTCAATGATCCCAAGCAAACTGCCAGCTGACTGGTTTAGATCTCTGGACTTCTCAATTACCAAATTCCTTTGGCAGGATAAACCTCCACGAATTAGCTTAAAAACGCTTCAGAAGACCAAAGATAAAGGAGGACTGGATCTACCCAACTTTTATTATTATTTCTTAGCCAACAGGCTGCAATATATACCAAGATGGTTGCAAGATAACCCACTAGATGAGTCCTGGTTAGATATAGAACAGACACTTTGCAATACGATAGAGCTTTCAGACTTACCATGTATTAGCTCAAGCATAAGGAAACATGAAGGCTTCAAAAGTATTAGTATCAGCACCTCTCTGACAGCATGGTGGGAGTATCTAAAAATGACAGAGTCTTCACTAGTACCATGCAGACGCACACCTATCTGGAATAATCCTGATATTTTGCAAAATAACAAATTGATGCACCTTCCGGACTGGAAAAATAAAGGAATCCTATACCTGGAACACATATATGAAGGATTGGACTTCATCCAATTTAATAGAATAGTCTCCCAATTTGGAATAGATAAGAATAGCTTTTTAGAATATCACCAAATTAAATCTGTAGTCAAACAAAAATTTAAGCTCAGTAAAATAGAATTACAAACACTACCAAGGGTATTAGACCTCTATAATCTCAAACCCCCAAAACTACTGTCTAAAGTATATAAGACACTGTCCAAAATAGACGATAGAATAGCAATCTCTATTGAAAAATGGGAGGTGGATCTATCAGTCAGCTTTGACCAGGACTTCTGGTCCCAAACTTGTTTAAAAACTTTTAAAATGATCAGACACTCCAATTTACAATTAATTCAGTACAAAATTCTACACAACGTACACTATACAGGTCATTGGATGTTCAAGATCGGGTTTGTGTCGTCTGACACCTGTACACACTGCACAAACAACATTCCTGACAATTACATTCACGCACTGTGGTCATGTCCACCTGTCCAGGAATTTTGGGGTAGAGTATGTGAAGACCTGTCAAAGTGTGTCATATCCCAAACGCACCCTCTCTTTGTTTACTGGGAAACCTGGACGATGGCCCAATTGAAACATCTTTGGCTCACGTGGTTCTGACTGCCATATGCATCGCTAAGAAAACTATCCTCTTGAATTGGAAAAATAGAGAAAGTCTTTGCATCAACCAATATAGAAATCTTTTGTTAGATCATATTGCACTTGAAATAGCCTCTGCTTCCACTTCAAATCAATCTCTCTGGGCTCCTTTGATCGGTTCCATCACATAGCGATGACGGGGGACCATTGATATTGTCCTGCGGGATGGTGTGGGTGGGGGGGTGTGGGGATTTATTTTTTTGTGAACCTTTGGATCTTTTCCCTGTCACCAGGTTTTGGAACGCTTTTGGACTTCTGTGACTTCTCTGGATTACGTCTCTGGTTTTCTGCAACTCCTCTGGATTACGTCTTTGGATTTCTGCGACTCCTCAGGATTACTCACCTGTGCCCCATAGGATTTCCGGACGCAGCTCTCACCATTCACCATTCCTCCCGGCCGGCCCGCTCTCCTTTTCTCCTCTCGCTCCCTCTCCTGGACACCCCACTTGGATTCACCCCGGCACCCAACCTACCCTGCCTCATTCCTATGCTCCCCTACTCCCAGTAAGTCTTTTCTCTGCACCCACCAAGTTTAGACTTACCTTCCTGGACTCACCTGTATCTGCTCTCCCCTCCTCAGATGCTGTGCTCCCATTCTCGATCTCACCTGGGCTTTTGCAGTGCACTTTCAGTTCCCGTTTTAAAATAAAGATTCTTTTTTTTACCATAAGATCTGTGAGTGTGTGATTCTGCATGTCTTGGGTTAAGCACATTCCCCAAACCATGTCAGATTGATCATCTCACCAAGCAAGCCACTTTTTTTAAGCACAGGTGTATATTCATTGTGTTTAACAAGCTATCTACATCTTGACATTTAAAATGAACTTTCATTGTGATGGTTTTGCTTTACTATTATTTATTACTGTCATTATACAACCAGCAGCATGCTACGATAAGGCTTGATTGAGTGACTGAGAAATGCTGATAACAGGATAATTAAGAGGCTTCATCCTCTGTCTCTTACCATGCAAATCAATGGTACCAAGCTGTGAAACAGTGACACTGCTAAATGAAAGCTCCTTCCTATGTTGTATTTCATGAGGAACATGTGGCTAATCACTGTTACTTTGTGAATGTAACAGTCCATATGAACCGTTCTCATTTAAGGTGGGAAATAATTTGTTTCAAAAGGTTTGTCAATGATGGGATTTAAATGGCAGCATATGGCCTTGTGCTGGACTGTAGACTGACCCTACTGAGAATAAAGTGGTTTTAGAAAATAGTTGGATGGAAGGATGGATGTTAAATGAACTGCATCTTCTAGAAATGTCTTAAAAGCTATTTATTATGTAAACACACCACTGTCTTACCAATTGATTCTCACACAGCTGATAGACTTGGTTTTATTTCATGAGCATTTTTAATTTAATCTTTAAAAAAAGGTTTTCAGCAGTTTATAGTCTACTATGTCAGCCCCAAACAATCTGGCAGTTTTTGGATCGAAATAGTTCTACAGAGTGGTTGATGGTAATGAGGGCTGGAAATTTCCCTGAGTGACAACAAGATCAGTTAGTCTGCTGCTGATTGACATGCAAAACTCATGATGTAATTGTGCAGTCACACTCTGGCTCAAAAAACACCAGGCTTCCTATCAGTAAATATATCTGCAACTTTTTAATGACTGCTGGTATTTGTTTAGGTGACATTTTAGACATATCACTGTGTTTGACATGATGGGTTTCATTGGTGCTATCAGTCTGCTGATTGGTGTGAAATATCCATTATTATTCAGTTACCAGCTTGATCCAGTGCAGAACTGTGGGACACTGGTGCCTATTTCCAATTGAGGATGACACCCTGGACAGGTTATCAGGGGCAACGGTGGCACAAGAGTTAAGAGCTCGCCCTGTAATCAGAAGGTTGCAGGTTTGAGCCCTGCTCAGTCTGTTGCTGTTGTTGTGTCCTTGGGCAGACCATATCCATGTCTTATCCTCAAGGCCTTTGTCTGTCTCTGGGTGCTGGGTGCACGACTGCTTCTGCATTTTTCTGGAAACTGAAAACTGAAATACATTTAAATGGATCTCGTCAGTTGGTCTCTCAACGCGATTGATAAAATTTTTTCAACGATGAGAACGGGAGAAGGGGCTCCCAGATGCCCTGCTGATACAGACCCAGTTGGATACATCTTGGACTCCTGGAAACAGTGGAACTTGATTTGTTTAACTCAGCTGTCTGTGGAGGACTCTGAAGACATGTGGATATTCGTGGTGTTGGTGTCAGGTTTCCTGCTTATTGGCCTTGGAGGCTACCTGGCTTACCGGAAAATTAACGAGCTGTCGAGGAATATTGGCCTGATCCCGGAGCTCAGAAATGGTTTGCACCGCGCCGTGAATTCACAGACTCAAATAACTGTCGAGATGAATCCTAAGCTTGGGACTTTGGCGGAGATTCATTCTTTGGCACAAAAGATGGATGCCATCAAGGAGAGAGTGGACGAATCAGCACGGATTGGGAAAGATTAACGTCCATTACTATTGGGATTTGGAGAGGTGAGGACTAGCAGACTGTAAGACAGAGAGGAAATTATCTCGTTTCAGACGAGTATCCGGTATGGATAAAGCATTTTTGACGAGTACGAGCATGAAATGAGTAAAACTCGTAAATATCTGTAATCGTGCTGAAGGAAAACCCTCATTGGGTAACTGACTGTCTTCACGCTCTGTGATTGGCCAGTCAAATAGAGCGCCTGCCCCTCCTTACATACAAAATCCTGCAGCGGGAGCTCACAGCTCAGTCCGCGTCTGGTCCATCCACGCACACACACAGACAGTAACGGATCTCTCTGGGCTTGCTTCACTGTTCACGTTTCTTCAGTACTCCCTATGTTTTATTTAGTTTGCTTCTTTTAAAAGTTGCTTTAAAGTTATTTAAAGTTACTTTTTTCTAGGGGTGCTCCGATTGATCGGCCACAGATTATTATCGGCCGATTTTCCTGCAACAGTGTGTGATCTGTGATTGCTGATCACTGCCTTTCATTTCCGATCTGGCACTGGCGCTTACTCTTCCCGGCCGTTAGTTCACCCTTCCGCTTCTCCCTGCTTAGTGCGCATGCGCGTGGCGGGCGGCAAACCCGCAAAGACAAACATGTTTTGAGGCTCACCGCAGACAATGAAAAGAAGCCTGCTAATCCAGCCACAGTCAGACGGCAGCTAACGCAGCCGATGCTTGGAAACACTCGCCCATATGAGCGCGACAGTCAAAAGGCTAAGCAAATTACCCGTAAAATCATCGAGTTTATTGGACTAGACAACCAGCCTTTTTCCGTTGTGGAAGATGCCGGATTCCGCCGACTACTAACCCACTTGGAACCTCGCTACATGCTACGGGTACGTAAATATTTCGCCGACGTAGCCCTTCCAGAGCTCCACCAGACAGTGTATTCTTTCATCGAGGGACTCCTTAAAGAAAGCGTCTCATCCTCTGTGAGTTTCACAAGTGACATTTGGAGCTCAGATGTCAGTCCTGTGTCAATGCTGAGCTTAACAGCTCACTGGATGTATCTGAATGTATCCTTGGTTACTTAATTTGATTTAGGCGGTGATGTGAGATATTGACTTTTTTGCACTATTTGTAGCCTAAAGAGAGCTTTAATGTTTTCAATTTCTTATAAATTGTTACTGATATTACATAATTTGAAGTGAAGTAAAACCATGTTTTTTCTGAATGAATATGTAACACATGCATTAGAACTCACCATAGCTAAATGAACAATTTACAGCCAATCTATGTAATTGGTATCGGTAATTGGCTGATCGGCCATGATCGGCCTCTTGGCTGATTGGTATCGGTGATCGGCAGATTAAAACCTGATCGGTGCATCCCTACTTTTTTCATAACATACGTGGTGCATTTGACAAGACAGAGATGAAAACGGCTCGTGCTGCGTCAGTCACTCACTGCCTCCTCTCCGGTCGGGTTTTTTTGTCCTCTCTCTCTCTCTCTCCTCTTCCTCAGGATCCACTCCCTCTTTCCTATTCACTCTCTCTCTTTCTTTACATTTTTTAATCACAATTGTCAATTTTTTGCTCATTTTAAATTTATTTTAATCATTTTCTAAATTCTTTTTTCTATTTTACATGTTTTGTTTTTGTGAAGCGCCCTGTGATTTTTATCTTGAGAGTCACTATAGAAAAGATCTTTTCTTCTTTCTCTCTCTCTCTTAATTCATGTACTTAAATATTAACGTTGTGATTTTGTTGAAAAACTTGTTCTGTAATAGTTCCTTTACTATTATGATCACAAATATTTAATCTCAACTCTGAGGCTGCTCTGTAAATAGTTTTCAAATAAACAATACACATAGCAACTTCTGATCAGACTTAAAATAACGTATTGATGTAAACCAAACCCACTTCCGGGTTAGGCCACGCCCACCCCGAGTACAGATACAGATACAGATAATTTAGATGGTTGAACAGATACAGATACAGATAGTGGTGTACTCTCTGATCCCTATGAGGAACCCCCACCTTTAAAATTCAACTGTGTGATGCCTTTTTCCATCCTGTCAAAGAGAAGGTGACCTTTTCACTGGCAGATACTGAAAGACAGCAAACAAATGAAGATGCCCCACACAAAGGTCATGCTCTTCTTTAAAAGGACATCAGAGAATAGCATCTGACTGCAGTCATAAAGAAAGTAGTTGGGGAGTGAGTAAAAACAATTTTTTCTTTGGGATACAGGTTGCACAAGTGTTATACGTAATATTTAGGACTAAATGCCAGAAAGATGCTGACAAAAATGTATTGATGCCTGAATCTTTTTCACAGGAAGCTCTGTGTTTGTGTTTATGTGTATGAATGAGAAATTTTGATTTTGTCTGACAAGTGACAATGATGCTTTACAGCTGCAGGAAGAGTGCCTGAATAACGCATTTGAAATGATTTCTATTGGAAATCATATGACAATAACATCTTTAGTACTTGTCTCCTGACTGTTGAATCCTGGAATTTCATGCTAACAATGATTTTAGTTTGAGTGTGACTTGAAAGCTATTGTTCAGTTTCTTTTTTGAACTAACATGTTTTCCGTGAGGGCTTTCATAAGTGGCCTTCGTTGCTGATTTGTTGGGTTTGATAGACTGACTGACAACCTGCATCTTATTCTCATAGGTGAAGGTCTTCACACAGAACACATTTTTGACATAGAGGGCCATGGAGTGCAGGGACTGTCAAAAAAGATTTGTATTAGCTTGTCTCAGGTAGCATTTGGTTTTGACAAACTGCATAAATATAAAAAGGTGGCACAGGTGTAGGGAAATATGAAGTCCCTCTGAATCAGCATACAGTGAATTTCAATTTTTAATGCAAAACATCCAGATATCCCTCTGATGCAAGAGAAAACTCTTGCCCTGGAGAAAAAGGTAAACTCTAGGATGCGGTAAAATGTAGACAGAGACAAGCAGACCGATGTGAAGTAAATAATGAACAAAGTTTCAAATAACATCCTACAAAACAATTAGAATCACAGCAAAGTTGAGTGAGACCACAGTTAACTAAAGTAGACTTGAACGCACACAAAGCAGAGAACAAACAAAAAGCTCATGGGATAAAGGCTGAGGTAGTCAGGCTCAAACTTTTAAGATGAGGGCCAAATATGCCAAGTTGAAAAAAAACCCACAGGCCAAACGTCACTGAAAACTAAAAATAAATAATGTTTTATTTGAACTTTTTTAATAATACAATCAAAATGCAGTATTTTATTTTAAAAAGCCCGATTGTTTGGCTTTATACAGGAACATATCTGTAACCATCAGCGACGAGAACGGCAGCGGAACATCACTGCTTCAAATAGAATTCATTATTGTCTATGGGGGTGATTCAAACCAGTCGCAACGTGGAAATTTTCAGGCACGATACCCCAGAAGCTGTACACCGCACCGTGCCATGCAGCTAAAGGTAGATTTGGGTTCTATTTTGGTTGCAGACTGCTTCACGCCAATTTCTGCAGTTTCAGTGTAAATCTTTCTGGTAATTTTCAAATTAAAAGACTATTGCAGCAATGCAATTTCATATCTATGTAGATTATGTCAAACGTGTGACTTCACGATCCCAGCATCGTTCCAGAAGTGCAGCAGTGTGTTTTTCATGGCTTTATTCCTGGCAGTAGAGAGGAACAACATTATATATTAAATGTGACTTTCTTCTTTTTAGTTTAATGGCAGGTGGCATAAACTCGAGGGATTTTGTGATCTTGCAAGTCCAGCGAGGAGCGTAGAAGAGAAGCCGCTCCACGGCTGAGATTCTCCCAGTGTGTATTAGCACGCAGCAAATATCGCGAGTAAACTGTCCTGCCACTGTTCCATGATGCTGATGCTTCCAGTGTGAAGTAGGGGTAAATCTCTAGAAAAACAAAGCCCTACGACAAAACAATATTTAAATTGTTCCATGTATTGTGTGTTGCTTTTGAAGAACTGAAGAAAAAAAATTTTTTTTTCATTTTTATTATTTCTAAATGTAGTTTGTAAAACAGGGATGGGGCAATGAAACATAAAACAAAATACTTTTGTTTTATTCAATGCTTAATTGTTAAATAACCAGAATCGCTTGAGTTCTATAATATGGTTAAAAGCACAAAAATGCTGGAGAATAAAAGCTAGTTTTAAAGACTGCAAAAATAGATTTTCGAGAAAATAAGAAGCTCTGTTTGTAGACATTTTATTTATTTATTCATTTGTCTGAAATGAAAATAAAACCCTAAAAAGCACTCTCTGCTGAAGAAAAGTAAACTTAGAGGATATGTTTGACCTTTTTCTTGATAAGATATTTCATTTCATCTTAAGCTGTTTTTACCTTTTACTGGGTCAAACCTGTTCATTACTTTGTGTGTAAAACTAATGAACTCTACAAGATTATCAGTAGAAATCAGTGCCATGCTTGGAGTTTATTTCTTGGAAGTGGCACTAGTTAGGTAGGTTAGTTTAATCATCCATCCACTCGACATCATGCACTCTGCACACCTGCTTCTCATCATTCAATCTGCTCACCTGTTCTCACTCTGTAATCCCCATCCCACAGTTTAAAAGCTCCCTGGTCCTTTCATTCTGTTTCACATCATCCTGTTTTCACTGCAGTTTTAACCACCATCTATTTTGTTATTTGGCCCTGTATTTTTTACAAGCCATGTTAATTTTTTCTATTTGTTATTCAACCATTCATTGGCCTATCCCTGAGTAATCATTGAAACCATGGGACCAAGTCATAACAAAATTATCTTGATTTAAGATAAATTGCTTATTTTTAGTATGTTTTGAACAAATGGTTTCTTATTCTCAGCCAGTTTTGCTACTTATTGTTAGTTCAGATGTTATTCCTGGAGTTAGTTCAATCAAGAAAGAAACAATTCACTCCTCTAATAAGCTTTATTGATTTAAAAAAATTAGGCCTGTAAGCTGTAAAACCATAAATTCAGCAAGTACTTTGCAGAAGCAGCTTGTTTAATAAAGTGTACTCCTTTTTGGTGAACTTTTATTTATTTACTTTTTAATTCCTTGAGGGGGTCAAGGGAGTTTTTGAAATGAAACAAAAATGGCTGGACAGTTTTTGTTGCCGCTGGAGGCATCACAAGATGTAAAAGGAGAGTTTTGAATGACTTGTACCCTTTCAATTAAATACATTTCTACAGGTGCTGGCCAGTAAATTAGAATATCATCAAAAGGTTGAAAATATTTCAGTAATTCCATTCAAAACGTGAAACTTGTACATTATATTCATGCAATGCACACAGACCAATGTATTTCCAATGTTCATTACATTTAAATTAGATATTCATAAGTGACAACTAATGAAAACTCCAAATTTGGTATCTCAAAAAATTAGAATATTCTGAAAAGGCTGAATATAGAAGACACCTGCTGCCACTCTAATCAGCTGATTTACTCAAAACACCTGCAAAGGCCTTTAAAAGGTCCCTCAGTCTTGTTTTGAAGGCACCACAATCATGGGGAAGACTTCTGACTTAACAGCTGTCCAAAAGACAATCATTGACACCTTGCACAAGGAGGGCAAGACACAAAAGGTGATTGCTAAAGAAGCTGGCTGTTCGCAGAGCTCTGTGTCCAAGCACATTAACAGACAGGCGAAGGGACGGATAAAATGTGGTAGAAAAAAGTGTACAAGCTCTAGGGATAACCGCACCCTGCAGAGAATTGTGACGACAAACCCATTCAAAAATGTGGGGGAGATCCACAAAGAGTGGACTGCAGCTGGAGTCAGCGCTTCAAGAACCACCACGAGGAGACTCATGAAAGACATGGGATTCAGGTGTCGCATTCCGTGTGTCAAGCCACTCTTGAACAAGAAACAGCGCAAGAAGCGTCTCGCCTGGGCCAAGGACAAAAAGGACTGGACTGATGCTGAGTGGTCCAAAGTTATGTTTTCTGATGAAAGCAAGTTCTGCATTTCCTTTGGAAATCAAGGACCCAGAGTCTGGAGGAAGAGCGGAGAAGCACAGAATCCACGTTGCATGAGGTCCAGTGTAAAGTTTCCACCGTCAGTGATGGTGTGGGGTGCCATGTCATCTGCCGGTGTTGGCCCACTCTGTTTCCTGAGGTCCAGGGTCAATGCAGCCGTCTACCAGGAAGTTTTAGAGCACTTCATGCTTCCTGCTGCTGACCAACTTTATGGGGATGCAGACTTCACCTTTCAACAGGACTTGGCACCTGCACACAGTGCCAAAACCACCAGCACCTGGTTCAAGGACCATGGTATCCCTGTCCTTGATTGGCCAGCAAACTCGCCTGACCTTAACCCCATAGAAAATCTATGGGGTATTGTGAAGCGGAGGATGCAATACGCTAGACCCAACAATGCAGAGGAGCTGAAGACGACTATCAGAGCAACCTGGGCTCTCATAACACCTGAGCAGTGCCACAGACTGATCGAGTCCATGCCACGCCGCATTACTGCAGTTATTGAGGCAAAAGGAGCCCCGACTAAGTATTGAGTGCTATACATGCACATTCTTTTCATGTTCATTCTTTTCAGTTGGCCAACATTAGAGAAACAAACATTTTTTCATTGGCCTTTAGAATATTCTAATTTTCTGAGATACCAGATTTGATGTTTTCATTGGTTGTCACCTATAAATATCAAAATTAAACGTAATAAACATCGGAAATACATTGGTCAGTGTGCATTGCATGAATATAATGTACAAGTTTCACGTTTTGAATGGAATTACTGAAATATTTTCAACCTTTTGATGATATTCTAATTTACTGGCCAGCACCTGTACATGGACAATGCTAAAGGTAATGTTGGGATTGCACTGGTGGGTGTTTTTTTTTTAGAAATGTTCAGTGGCACAATAAGTTTAATGTCTTGTAGAAAACAAATGGAGGCCAAGGGATTGGGGTTTGTGTCCAGATTGGCTTAGTTCAGGAATGATGAATGTGTGAGGGCATTAAAAAAATCATTGTAAACACATTTACTTTGTTTTTATTCAGAAGTAAACTGGATCAATCCTGCTATAAACTTAAAAATAAAAATGTATAAAGTTACTCCAAAGTGGTTTTGAGTTAAAGCTGCCTTCTGTAGTTTTCCTCTTTCAGAAATTATGTATGATTTGTCAGAAATCCGTAAAAGTGATATACTGTGATATAATATAAGCAATATGTCTTTTTTTTTTTTTTTTTTTTTTTTGCTAAGCACGCCCCCTGCCCGGCATGGCTCTGTGCAATAGGAAACTGAGTGCCGACCAGAACTAACCAATAGCGTTAAGACTACCGCTTAGACGCTTCACATTTAAGGAATTCCTGGGCTGATGCAGAGTTGATGAACTTTTCATGGACAAGAAAGTCTCTAAAATATAAATATATAAAAACACAACATGACATGAGAATAATACTCGTAAAAAAACGTGTTTTAGCTCTTTTTGTCGGCTATAGAAGCACATTTATAAACAGAAACGTGAAGTCGCCATCTTAAAAAAACATAGCAACAGCTGTTATGTGTGATACGCATGTCAGTCACTAGATGGTGCCATTGGTTAAGAGAAATACTCCGAAAAGAAGCTTTAAAGTGTTAGCTGGAACAATCTGAAATAGGGAAAATGTAGGTTTTTTTTCTTTTTTTTTTTTTTTTGGTTTGGTTTTTAAGTTTATTTCGAGACATAAAAAAATAGAAAATTTGAAAATATAACATATATACATACAGTATATATTATATATAAAAACCATGTACATCACACAAACAAACAAAAGTGAACTAAATAAAAGAAACAATCATGCACACAGGCATTGCTCAAAAAGGAGTGGGAAGAAGAATTATTTAATCCAATGCCATATTATGTTCACCATAGTTATCCCATTATTACTTGAATCAACACTGTATCAACACTATAATAAATTCAACTTACACTCCTATACACAATTTGATATGTTATAAATTTGCCAATGATAGTTACAACAACATCAGTATCAATCCTGGATACATTGTATACAATGTTAAATCCATAACAATCAGTAGCAATCAAACTTAGCCCCAGGAGCTTGACTGTCACGGTGTGCCCCTGCCTCTCTGACTGTGTCTCTCTCCTGCCCTTGATTAGACCTTATTGTTTTCACCTGCCCCTGTGTTCCTCATTTTCCCTGTGTATTTATACCTCCCTCCTTGTACCAGTCTTTGTCAGATGATTGTAATTTTTTGTCATCGTTGTCTTGTACTGTTCGTTCCCGTTCCACCATTAAAACCATTTTACTTTACCTGAAGCCTGCATCTGTACCTCCTGATCTGCTCCACCACACTTGGTCCATCATCTCCACACCTGCAACGTGACAGAATGATCTGACCAAAAACCTGGACCTGTGGTGAGCTCTGAAACATCTCCCTGGAGGATTATTTTTTCTTTTAACTCTGTTTAGCAGAGGGAGATTCTGACTCAAGGGTTTTTGGCGCGTCCTACGTGTTCCCGGGGTGGTCGAACCCCTTCTCTTCTCCTGCTTTCTGCCCCGTCCTGTTTTTCCAATGGAAGCCGAGGTTCCTGGAGTTTTGATGAAGGTAAACCCCCCTACGCACGTCAACATTCTCCGGGGTGGTAGGGCTCGTCTTCCCGCTCCATGTCTGCTTCCCTTCACCCGAGCCTCCGCCAATGGACCCAGCGAATCGGGATGTGCACCTGCTCAGACCGTATGTCGAGTACCTGCCGCCGAGCTGGGTTTCCTCGCGTCGCTCCTGCAGTACACTAACTTCCTGGTCCACGCCTGCGGGGCCTACGCCTGCAGGTCCTCCATGGTGCAGCCTCTTCTGAGTTCTGCCTGCTGCTGCAGCCTCTACTGGGTCCCACGCCTGCTGCTGCAGCCTCTACTGGGTCCCACGCCTGCTGCTGCAGCCTCTACTGGGTCCCACGCCTGCTGCTGCAGTTCCTACTGGGTCCCACCCCGGCTGCTGCAGTTACCAGGTCCCGTTCCGGTTTCTGTTCGTGTCAAGTGTTTCAGTTTTCGAGTGTCCTGTCGAGTTCCAGTTGTCCAGCGCCTGCCTGACTGTGTCTCTCTCCTGCCCTTGATTAGTCCTTATTGTTTTCACCTGCCCCTTGTTTACCTGCCAATGTGTTCCTCATTTTCCCTGTTTATTTATACCTCGCTCCTTGTACCAGTCTTTGTCAGATCATTGTGGTTTTTTGTCATTGTTGTCCTGTGCTGTTCGTTCCTGTTCCACCATTAAAACCATTTTACTGTACCTGAAGCATGCATCTGTACCTCCTGATCTGCTCCACCACACTTGGTCCATCATCGCCACACCCGCAACGTGACATTCAGCTTCTTTTGTTTGCAATTTTGAGAAACACCTATACAATTTATTTTTCTTTTTAATTATAAATGTTACTGAAATATGACAATAAAGGACAAATGAATACTTGTCAAACTTTTATTCTACCAAATGAGTGTGCAGTTGACAGTTAATATATGAATAACACTGATATGATATGGAATAAAGGAGTATGTAATTAACAATTACAAGACAAAATAACAGTATATATAAAAATATCCAGCAAGTAGTAGAACTTATAATACAGAAAGTCAACTATACAGATAAAACTTGACATTAGGTTGCAGGTCAGATGTTAATTATAGTTATTTTTTTCTCAAGGTCTCTTACCTATTCACTCCTAAATAGAAAACTGTTCAATTTTGTTTGGGAACTTTGTGCTCAGGTTAATGCTCATAATGGTGCACTTGCCCCTGTTTTCTCTGTAGATAACTGACCTTGACCATGCAGATCTCCTCAGCATCAACCACCTGGTCTCTTTCCTGTTCTATTTCGTCTAGTCTTAGCCATTAAGCTAGCTGCTATTGGAAGGATGATCTCAGTAGGGATGAGCGAGTACACCGCTATCTGTATCTGTATCTGTTCAACCAACTAAATTATCTGTATCTAATGGGAAATGGGTGTGGTTTACATCAATATATTATTTTAAGTCTGAAATTGATATGGATTGATCAGAAGTTGATATGTGTGTGGTTTATTTGAAAACTATTTACAGAGCAGCCTCAGAATAGAGATTAAATATTTTTGATAACAATAGTAAAGGAACTGTTACAAAACAAGTGTTTCAATAAAATCAGAACATTAATATTTACGTGCATGGATTAATACATCTGAACTCATGCAGTAGGAACTAGGAAATATGAAATGCTAGAACCAGACACACCTTTATATATATATTTTAATTTTAATTTGATTAAACAGATTTTTTTCTTAAAGTTCTTGGCATATTCCCACACAAAGTTAAACAAAACAAGGTTGATTGAGGTGTGTGTGAATGTGGCAGCAGACATCCTGTGGAGAGGGGGACCCCGCGACTCCGACTGGTGTCTGCATCCCGCACTGATATCACATATATGGATCAAGTTCGGGGAACCCTCTGTGGATCTGTTCGCGGCTCACGAAAATGCTCAGTGTCACCTGTGGCTTTCTCTGAGTCCCCAGGACCACCCCCCACTCGGAGCGGACGCCTTCTCACACCAGCCCTGGCCTCAGACGCTCCTGTATGTGTTTCCGCCAGTCCCACTGATTCCCCATCTCCTGGACCGAGTTTAGTCAGAACATCTCTCGGTAATTCTGGTAGCTCCCAAACGCTTGTGTGCGTCATGGTTTCCAGACCTGCAAACGCTAGTGTCCAGCTCCCCTTGGAGGCTCCCGTGGAGGGCGGACGCCCTTCTCCAGGCGGATGGGATCATCAAAAGTCCTCTAGAAATAGGCCAACGGCTGTGGGTCTGACCGCTAAGCGGTCACGCTTAGAGGCTTCTGGGCTGCCGCATGATGTGGTCGCCACGATTCAGAATGTGCGGGCGCCTCCTACCGTCACTCCTTTTGCTGCTAAATGGGCAGCTTTCAGAAATGGTGCACAGAGCGCAATGTTCAAGCGCTCTCCTGCCAGCTGGCGGATGTCCTATCGTTTCTGCAGATACTGATGAACAGGGGCCTTGCATTCAGCTCTATTAAAACATGCTGCAGCTATCTCATCCTGTCACCAGCGTTTTGGAGATAGATCTGTTTTCAATCATCCCCTTACAAAACGTTTTCTAAAAGGTGTCAGAAGGAACAGACCTGTGTCCCGCCCACTATTTTCCCAGTGGGACCTAATGGTGGTTCTGCGCGGCTTATCCGAAGCCCCATTTGAACCCTTAGACCAGGTCTCACTCAAGTTCCTGTCACTCAAGACTGTCTTGCTGCTGGCGCTGGCATCAGTCAAGAGAGTTAGCGACCTAACGGCCCTCTCAGTGGCTCCCGCATGCCTCAGGATCCATGGAAGATCCACGGGTCTGCTGTTTTACGCCCCAACCCAGCCTTTGTGCCCAAAAACATTAATGCTTCCTTCAAATCCAGGTCACTTTCATTGGCTGGACTTTTTCCTCCTCCCCATAATTCTAATGAAGAGGCGGCTTCCCACCTTTTCTACCCGGTGCGTGCGCTCGCACGATATGTGTCACTCCCTTCGGGGATTCGCCGCTCACAAAGCCCCGTTTGTGCACTACAGAGATTCTTCCCTTGGGCAAGCGCTGTCGACCCAGCGTCTTTCACACTGGCTGTGTGACGCCATTTCACTCGCTTACACATCATCAGGGCAGGATCCTCCTGAGACACTCAGGGCTCACTCAGCCAGAGGGATTTCCTCTTCTATGGCACTCCACAGTGGTGTGTCGATGGGGGACATTTGTCACGCTTCTTCATGAGCTTCACCCTGTTCCTTTACTCGTTATTATTTACGAGATGTGTCTTCAGGCTCCATCACTCGTTCAGTGCTTGGACCTCAGCAGGCTGAGTGAAAGCATTATGGCACCACATCAGCCCTACGTGAATGAATTTCATCCTCTTGTGGATGATATTTTTAGTGGGGCCCCCACTCTTCTCTCTGGCTGCCTCAGCCTTTTAAGCCCTGGGCTGAGGCTGAGCGACCCTCGCTAAAAGGAGACATGTTGGGTGTGTCCATTGGTTGAGCTAACCAGTGTGGAATAAACCCATCCAGCTGCACATTATTCCAATAGAAGCTAGCTTAAGGGCTAAGACTAGATGAAATAGAAGGTTGGTTATGTATTGTAACCCCAGATTCTATGAGTCTAGTTGCAGCCCTTAAGCCAATGGCCCCACTGGTTCTGTTAGGACTAAGAGCCATCGGAGGCGAACAGTGCAGTCGCTCCACTTATAAACTCACAGGGGTGCCCACCAATTGGTGGGCGTACATTTGAGCTCTTCATGATTGGCTGATGCTGAGATCATCCTTCCAATAGCAGCTAGCTTAAGGGCTGCGACTAGACTCATAGAATCAGGGGTTACAATACGTGACCAACGTTCCTCACTCACTCTCTTAAAAAATCTTCGTATATCCATCTAGCCAACAAACTAAAAAACATTTTCAATTTCTAATGCCAAAACAAATGCTACTATGCCATTTAGTTTTCACTCACAATATCTGAAAGTTATTGATGGATAAATGAGACAGAATATGGACAACTGTTAGCCTAATATAGCCTAAATTTGGCTGCTCATGATGATGGCATTTTCCATAACGTCACATTAAGCTGCCAAAATTCATGTTAAAGGGACGTTATGGAAGTTTGACAGCCAAAACATGTATATAAATAATAATTTTCTTCTTCATACATTCTCCTGCAATGCCCTGGTCCTTTAGAATGAGCCCTGGCATTTTTACTGTGATTGCCAGTTTTTCTGTAAAAATCACAGAAAAAGAGAGCTGCTCGGGTCGAGCAGGCTGCTTCATGTGCGTTCACGCTCAGGCATAGCCCGTAGTGTTTGCTATCCATAGCTTTAGCAGCAGAGAGAGAGGCAGTGCGAACTCAGCGACTTTGTCGCTGTTCCTAACGCCTAGTGACGAACCTAGCTACATTTCTGAGGACCCTTAGCTGCTTTCTGTATAACTTTCTTCTAGATATTTCCTATAAATTAGCAACAAAATAGCCATTTTCGCTCTGAACCGTTCTTTGGATTGACGTTGTTTCAGCTGTCATCAAGGATATAAAAGTTACAGATACATTGAAATTTACTGGTGTGTAGCTCACCTTGTAGAATGTCTGACTCTCTCATGCAGCAGACCTGGGTTCGATTCTGGGTGTGAACATAGTTTAATTAGTTTCGTTTTTACATTAATGGTATATTTTTTTACTGTAAGATGCCCAAATTTTTTATTTGAGACTCGCCGAACGGCATTGAATTCACAGATAAAAAAGATGTGGGTTCAACTTTCATTTTGGAACAAATTTTCAAGCAAGGGAAGGGAATGATCCGAGCATGCAGGAGGATTGACCCATCATAAACCTTTGTCGGCTGTGCTGAAGAGAAAGGTACAGAACCAAATTATTTAATTAATTAGCTGCGCATTCTCCTGTCCTCTGTCCTCCGGGCCACACACACACACAGGTCTGTCTCAGCTGTTATTTTCGTTAAGGAGTGTGTACGTACAGCATGCGCACCTCGTGCACGGGCCTACTATTGAAGCTGCCGTTACGCTTTTGGCCTGAGGGGGCAATCGCAAGCATAAAAATTCAAAAGTCCAAAAAGTCCCATTAAAGATAGACGAGTACAACATCTCCTTTCTTTCCCATAGGTAAACATAGTAAATATTAAGCAATTGACAACCCACATGGAAAGAATTCATATAAACATATAGGTTTTAATATGTTTTGATATAGCTTTTGAATAGATGTGACATATATAAAACTGGCTGTTTTATATTTTATAGATACATATATGTACCTATTATATATATATATATATATATATATATATATATATATATATATATATATTATAGAAAAATATATCTATAAATATGAAAAACGGTCAGTAATAGATATTCGGCCATATTCTGATTCAGTTTATTAGTGTGGAGTGATTTTTGTGCCACCAACTAGAGCATGCAGTGATCAGTCTGCAAGAGCACGACCTGTTCTGCAGTCATGTGCATTCCTCTGCATGCTCAACTCCGTCTCTGCCTGCACAGATCCCTCCCTGCTGTTGCTCAACTTGCAATTTACAAAGCAATGTAGCCTCTCCTTCAGCCAATCAGACAGCTCTCCATTATGCAATCAAATCATGTCCAGGAAATACTGCCAGGAAAATTGCACTTTTTTCAGATAAAGAGGAATTTATATAATTATATTTAATTAGGTTGATTAACCCTCCTCTTTTTCCTGGGACTTTTCTACTGTTCACTTTTACTCATCAAGGGATCATTTTTGTCTGACCAAACAGAGAAGAAACACTTCACATATTAAAATTAAAAGTCCTCTTTAACTGAAAAGAGTGCAATTTAACAGTTTTAGGAATGGGCAATGTGTCTTTTCTGGAAATTAAAATATGGTCACCCTAATGACACATGAATTACAACAAAGTATTTTGCAGGCAGTGGATGGTGACTGGTAGCTAACCAGCAGCAGAAAGCAGTTCAATAAGCTGGTGGAAGTAAAATGTATTTTGTTCTATTGATGATTAAAACACTTTTTGAAATCTTAATCTGCATGTGTCGGGTATGTGGTTTCCAGGTTAGTTTACCATCATAAATATTCCTAAGAATTTAATTTCCAACACTACCTCTATTGCAATAACCTCTATATTTATTCCTAGATCATCTGCAAATAGAACTAATTTCAGTAGTTTAGTTACATTCAATATATCAATTATATACAAAATGAACAATTTTGGGCCCAATGTAGATCCCTGTGTAACACCACAAGCAAAGTGCAAAAAATCAAATTCATACTCGTACATCTTTACATTACTGTTGTCTCCCGATTAAATGACTTTGGATCCAGTTGAAAGTCACACCCCTAATCCCATATATTTGTAGTTTTTTTAATACAAAATGTTTAATCCTGGTAGTTTAAATAATGTATATTTATTCCAGAGTGAACTTTAGTAATATTGTTTTTGACACATTTTTACAAGTATGCTTAACATTTGCTGCTGACTTTGGCCTAGTTTACATAAAATCTACAGTCTCTCCCTGCACCCAACTCAACATTAAACTGACCCCTTTCAGGCTTGAAAGTCCAATGAAGCCTCATTAAAACAGGTTATGTGAAAAGGTTACATTAAACCCCACATTTAATTCTTGATTTCATGTTTATCAAAGCTACTCATCAAAAGGTGACTTAACCATACACATAATCATTCTGTTGATACTTGTGTAGTTTAGAAGTGCATAAATATCTGGGGGGAAATGAATGCTAGCACAAACATTAGAAAAACATGTTTTCTTTCCTAAACAAGCATGTGACTCAGATAATCCAGGAATGACATGTCCGTTTGGGTCTCAAATTGTGTCATATCTCTTTGCATAAAAATTATTTCACACTATGCTTAGCTCTTCATAGCAGTCTGTCTCAAAGGATTTCAAACAAAACAAGCTGTGGCAGTAAATAACTAGGAGTGACGAAACAAAGTGATGCAATGCAGGTCAACACAAACAAATATATACTAAAAATGAACTAAAGAGATAGGATGCCATAGGAAACCTTTTAAAGCCAAAAAGCACAGTTGTGAGTGGCAGGTTGACTACTAGCAATTTTCTGTACAAAACAGCCAGTTAGTTTAAACACTGACCACAACAAACTGAGCACTGCAGATTATTATTGAGTCCCGAACAGACTAGATGATAATGGACAGTGTGCAACGTGGGATTTCCAATGACATAGCAAGCAAAAACCACTACTAAAGGGTTTTATTTTGTGTAAACAATGACATTCAAACCATGTTTCTTGTTGTACAGAGATGGTTTTCCACAGGAGAAAAAGTTCTATAATACAGAATAGAAATAGACTTTATTGAACTCATAGTGGGGAAATTAACTTGTTACAGCAGCACAAACACTTGGAGAGTATTTAAGAAGAAAAATAATGATAAGTACAATGCCAAATGTGGAAAACAAGCTATCTTAAAACATGTTTCCCCATGCCTCTTAACAACGTTCTAACATACTATAGCTATAAATATTTTGTGGAGATAAAAAAAAAATAAAGAAGTGATTCTCACCCATTTGTCTAAAAACCTCAGCCAATAACATGCCTCGGCCGAAACCAACAACTGAACCATCCAACTGTTTGTCTCACCGATCCACCACGCTTCTGCATTTACCTTGGTCCTATGCTCATTACACGTCCATGCATTTTGTAACAATACCGCTGGTGTGAGAAGTTCTAAAGCATGTTAAACGTTATACAATGTAAAAAACTAATAAACCAAAGTTGTCATTAGAATAAAAACTTTATTGTATCAAAGGTCCATTTTGTAATCCCTGCTGAAGTCCCAGTCTTTAAATCTGCTCAAATATATCTCCCTTTAAGATTAAGCTAATCCCATTGAAGCATGAGCACCAATGATGAACTGCATCATGTTTGCTGTTGTTTGCTTCAACCAACCAAACAAACTTGTAGTACCTTTTTTGATGTGAAGACTGACTGTGATTTGAACTGAAACCATCAACACTGCTGATTGTCCCAGCTGACTTTTCTCTGCCTCAGTGTTATTAGAAGCTCATCCTATCAAACAGTTAGAAACAAAATTATAATTAAGGACATTTGTAGAGGGGATTCAACTTCCATTATAGCACAAACCAGCATAAAGCCCCTAAGCTTTGTGCATGTTCAGCCAACAATGTCATAAAGCAAAATGGCTGCCGAGTGGTCCACAGTGACTGGACCAAATGACTCTCTTGCCAGAGATAATCAGCTTTGTATGTCATGTTGACGTGAACAGAGTGTTAAGGCATAGTGCACTTTGATGCTAGAAGCACTGGAACAAAGCAGATTTTGAAAAATGCAATTGGAGAACACAAAGAGAGACATCACCACAGCGCCTAAGTGGCATCTACAATAAACAACAAACAGGAAGTCTAAACCAGTTAGGAGCGGCTCAGCACAAATGAATCAAGCTACTGAGACACATGAGGTCCATCTTACAAAGAGAAAAGATGGGTACAAAATATATTTGATGTCATGTCCTTTTCCTAATAGCTAAAGTTTTTCAAGCCAACTACTGTTATGGATGCCAAAAACAGAAGTGCCCATTTGAGGATACTTCCACAGTTGCCTCCAAATGAGCAGAAGTGGATGCTGAGAACAGACTAAAATCAGTTGTTCTCAACATTAGCCTTGTGTAACGATGGCATTCAGGGCATTTCGGCTATAACAGGACCAAATGTAGAGCAAAAAGGATTCGGGCAACACCATGCAAGGAAAGGAAAATTACACGCCGAAAAGATTTCTGTCTTCCTTTTTCAAATCTACCTTGTCATGAGAACATTATGTAGCAGTCTTCCAGGCACGCTGTGCCACAGCAATCTTAGCAGGCTTTGAAAATTGTTTTGGTGGCGATGATAATGAGATGGAACCCTTAACATCTTCTACAGTTTTAAGGAAAAGGACAAAGCCACGTTGTATAGTAGTATTGACTAATCTATTCCACCCCCAGACTAGTGAGGAGTGTATTATACTGCCTCAAGCTGACTAGTTTTTTGAATTGAAAACGGTTTCATAAATTAAACAACCCTTCACTATGTTCTTCATTTAGAAGCTGTCAGTGAAAATACATGTCAAATATTTTGAGAGAAAATACCTACCTATAGATTCACACATAAATAACGGTGAATTGAGTTTTGTCGATCCAACACTGCTCTAAAACGGTGGCAATAAAAGAGAGCTAAAGAATATTTATGAAAGAAATCATGAATATGTCATCTCATTGTAGCAATGGATCATTACATTATATGTAAGTCACATATGACTGGTGGTAAAAAAAAACAAAGTTTTGTAAAGTAAAGCATAAGAGTTTGCCCTGTGCAAGAGATTGATTACAGGTCCTTCCAAAAAAAAAAAAAAAAATTGCTAATTGTGTGTAATGTCCAGCATTGGTCAATTTTTTGTTACTGTTTGACTATTCAACATCTGATCAAAAAGGAGACATGAGACTGCATGTGTCCCCTTTAAATCAGCCTGCCTTCATCCCACCAGCTGGAACGCAGAGCCTGCAGCTCTGACAGAAATAGTGAAATCATAACAATAAACATTCTCTCCTCACAGAGCACCCTTCTTGTCTAAGTCTCTTTGCTCACAGAAGAAAGAAAAGAAGAATTTAAAATTAAAGATGAATTTCCACAACTAATAAAGTTAAATAATCATTAAATGAACATTTGTTTATTGCTACTTATAATACCGCATTTTCCAGACTATAAGCCGCTACTTTTTCCCCACGCTTTGAACCATGCGGCTTATGAGGTGCGGCTTTACTGAAGATTTTCTTTCACCTGCCAGGGGGCGCTTTAGCAGAAAGTGAAACAGGTGGAAGTCAAAAGTGGAAATCAAAGAAAGTGCTCATTTTAATTTAGCACATGCAAGCAGCCGGCACGAGAAATAATTTTTTTCAAATCCATACCCCCTCATCATGGAAACTACATACATGTATGAGTTCATATGTTGCCGCATTTAAGTTGAAGGCCATCGATCTGGCAGTAAAGGAGGGAAACAGTGCTGCCGCACGTAAGCTTGGCATGAATGAATCCATGGTTCGGCACTGGAGACGGTAGCGGGAAGAACTCATTCAAGCCAGCTTCACCCGGGGATGATGACAGCAACACGGACAGCGACACTGACATCGCCACAGAAAAGGTATGTGACGAAGCTCTTCTGAGGCTGTTCAACTCTGACACTGAAGAAGAGGACTTTAATGTCATTTGTGTGCAAGAGGAAGGTGAGAGCGAATTACTTCTTCTGGTAGGCAAGTGTGTTTATTTACTAACCAGTAAATGCCAAAATGCCTGAAGTCCAGTGTCAACTATCCACAGTCAGTGATGGTCTGGGGTGCCATGTCAGCTGCTGGTGTTGACCCACTGTATTTTATCAAGGGCAGGGTCAATGCAGCTAGCTATCCGGAGATTTTGGAGCACTCAATGCTTCCATCTGCTGAAAACCTTTATGGAGATGGACTTCATTTTTCAGCACGACCTGGCACCTGCTCACAGTGCCAAAACCACTGGTAAATGGTTTACTGACCATGGTATTACTGTGCTCAATTGGCCTGCCAACTCTCCTGACCTGAACCTCATAGAGAATCTGTGGTATATTGTGAAGAGAAAGTTGAGAGACGCAAGACCCAACACTCTGGATGAGCTTAAGGCCACTATCAAAGCATCCTGGGCCTCCATAACACCTCAGCAGAGCCCAGGCTGATTGCCTCCATGCCACGCCGCATTGAAGCAGTCATTTCTGTAAAAGGATTCCCGACCAAGTATTGAGTGCATAACTGAACATAATTATTTGAAGGTTGACTTATTTTGTATTAAAAACACTTTTCTTTTATTGGTTGGATGAAACTTGCTAATTTTTTGAGATAGGAATTTGGGGTTTTCATGAGCTGTATGACAAAATCATCAATATTAGAAACAATAAAAGGCTTGAAATACTTCAGTTTTGTGTAATAAATCTAATATATATGAAAGTCCAATGTTTATCAGTACATTACAGAAAATAATGAACTTTATCACACTATGCTAATTGTTTGAGAAGGACCTGTATACATTGAGTGATGTTACAAAAGTTAGTTTTCAAAAATGATGGAGGCTAACATTTCTTTGTTTTTGTAATTTCTTACTTTTTCAATACTAAAGAGATCAGATTATGAATCCATACATGTCAAAACTAGATTTCTTTATGATTACACAGGTGGATACGTTTTGCCTCCCTTTCATGTTCCATAAAGCACCTACAGAAGATGAAGTAATGCCTGATAGGCAGCATTTAATTCCAGTTCATACTTTTAAGCAGGTATGCATATGAAACTGCTGCACGACAGCCCACACTTTGTATTCAACAGCATTTGCTGGCCCCTTGCAGTTGTATTATTTCCAGTTACCGCTCATGAATAACATCAAAAAGACCATGAAGTGCATAGAAATAGAAAATATGATAACTATGAGGGTGTAACCAGCCTCTGTTTGAAGTAGCTTTGAGCCTCTGGATTTTCAAATGTGGGTAAAGGAAATATATGCATCTCTGGCTAAGTGGGTTGATTAAAAGATTACAGACAGTTTGGTAGAGGAAGTTGACAATAGTGTATCGGTAATCAAATTTAGAAATTGCTGCTACCTAATGTCTTAAAACTTGCTTCAACTCTGTTACATATTGAACACAGCATATAAAAACAAAATGAATGTTTGCATTTGAAAACTATTTGTGAGAGTGCACATTATTGTTGGCCTTTTATTTTTATTGAGAACTTAAAAAATTATTTACTCTATATATTGTAAAATGTGAACCACATTGTTTATTTGTCACCTGAAACAAGCCAAAATGATTGTAAAATGCTAATCTATTAATTAATCAAGTCCCCACTGCAAAGTATCCATAAAAACTAATTTTTGAATTTGTAAACACAATGTTTGAGGCTTAGGCGATTAATATTTTAAGCTCTAAGATTAAAGTTTTAAAGTCACATTTTGAGGATAACCTGATGCATTGCGCTCCAGTTTTCCAGATTTACTGCTTCAAACTCCAGTTGGGTGAGATCATTGGGGGGGGGGGGGGGGGGGGGGGGGGAAGTAGTGACTGACTGTAATTTCTAATCACATTTTCTTTCCTCTTTAACAGTCATACTCGTAGAGTAAAAAAGGACAGGAAGCATTTATTTGGATGAAGGCATTTTTACAGTTCTTTGTGGTTCAGTTCCACACGGTGAAGACGGAAGCAATTCTGTGGTCATTTTACCCAATTTACTCCACAGGGAAACTGCATTACTTACTATGTAAGCCAAGGAAAGTTCATTGAGGGAAAAGGAAAAGAACAAGGTGTAAAAGTATAGGCTTTGTAGCTAATTTAGACTTCATTACATCTCAAATCAATGATCTACCTGCTATTACATCGGCTGATAATTAGATTCAGTGCAGTATAATAAGTGTTTTTATTTTCAGTAGTTATCAAAGGCATACATTTTCTCTTTTTTTTTAAGAAAACATTAATCATCACTTTTTACCACTAATGGCTATTTTGTTGTGTGAGAGAATAAAAGCTTAAAACTAGCAGTATGGGAATCTGTAAGTACCAAGAAAAGCGCTATACAAATCTAACCCACTATTATTAATTTTTGTGGGTTAAATAGGTAAACATTTGAACAGTGTAAAACTTTAGGTGGCTGCGGTGAATGGGGAGAAGTGTTGTCAACTAATCGCAAAGTGAGCAAGGCCTGGCAGGCCATGCGCTGACGTATCCTTGGGCAAGACACTGAAACCTGGAAGATGCCCATGGGTGCTGTAAAAAAGGCAGCTAAATGCTCCTCGGGGATGGATCAAATATAGAAAAGAACTTTCCCAAAGGGATTAATATTTTTGTGAAATGATACAATGAAGGTCTAAGAGCTTAAAGTCACAATATGTAGTTTTTACCATTAATCTCTGGAAATATCCATCGAAATGTGGTTGTAAATGTAGGGTTTCATAAATTGAGTGCTTTAACAGCTCAATATATATTTTACCTCTACAGGGAGTGCAGAATTATTAGGCAAATGAGTATTTTGTCCACATCATCCTCTTCATGCATGTTGTCTTACTCCAAGCTCTATAGGCTCGAAAGCCTACTACCAATTAAGCGTATGAGGTGATGTGCATCTCTGTAATGAGAAGGGGTGTGGTCTAATGACATCAACACCCTATATCAGGTGTGCATAATTATTAGGCAACTTCCTTTCCTTTGGCAAAATGGGTCAAAAGAAGGACTTGACAGGCTCAGAAAAGTCAAAAAGAGTGAGATATCTTGCAGAGGGATTCAGCAGTCTTAAAATTGCAAAGCTTCTGAAGCGTGATCATCGAACAATCAAGTGTTTCATTCAAAATAGTCAACAGGGTCACAAGAAGCGTGTGGACAAACCAAGGTGCAAAATAACTGCCCATGAACTGAGAAAAGTCAAGCGTGCAGCTGCCAAGATGCCACTTGCCACCAGTTTGGCCATATTTCAGAGCTGCAACGTCACGGCAAAGACGCCAGCTGATGTCTGCAGCCAGATGCTTGTGTACTTTTTTGAAGCAAACCACCTGTACATCGGCTCCAATATCCGAAAGAAACAAAAAGTACAAAAATGTGGTTCCACTTCTCTTTTTCTTCGTAAGATGTTTCGGGCTGAGCTGAGGCTTTCAAAAATATCTACTGCCATCTAGCGAACTCATTTTCTCAAACAATGAAATTCAATGCCACGAACAAACGTCACCAATTAGATAGCAGGGATTTAAAAAATAAATAAATAAAAAGAGGAAATTTCCTTTAATGAAAAATATGCAATTTGGTTGTATCCGGAAAAACAAGACATCGGGTCATTACCTTTGCCGGAAGTCATTACCTTTGCTGGAAGTAGTTTGGATTTGTCGAGAAAAACCATGCCGTGTCGTTTTTCTCTTCAATATGTACATATTTAAGAGAAATTACACGGTGGGTCATTACCTTAACCAGAAGTCATTACTTTCACTGGAAGTAGTTTTTTTTAAACAAAACTTACCGGAAAAAGCTTTTTATTTCGGATTTTCTTTCTCTTCAGATCTGGACTGGCAAACTTTTAAATAACGTTGTTCCCTACGGTGCATGAAAATTGAATATTAAATCCCTTTGTCCTTCAGACAGGGAATTTTTATGACAGTAGCACATACAAATGTGTGTGTATATATATATATATATATATATATATATATATATATATATATATATATATATATATATATATATTCATTGTTCATATAGAAATAGTGCCTTTCTTTTCTTTACTGCGACGTAATCCATGGCAATGTGCAATTTTGCACGGAGGGAGGGAGGCAGATCTGGCCGTCTTGTTGGGGTCTGGGGTGGTGGGTTGTTGTGTTCAGCGTTGGGCGGGGGTGCCTGCTCATCAGCACCCCAGCAGAAAGGGTCAAACTCTGGGAACCGGTAATGGTTGTACCCCATGTGCAGCAGTAACGGGACCAGAGTGAATAGGGTGTGTATGGGGAGCATGATTGGGTGTCCGGCGTGCATTTTTGTAAGTCTTTGGTTGTATGTGCATGTGTGAGCATCAGGGAGGGAGTGTGTGACTGTGTTTGTGTATGACTGTGAATGTCAGGTGGGGCCTTTGACTCCTCCCCTCTCCTGGGACTTCTTTTGATGATATAGATCTCCGTCTCCCCTCCCCCTGCCACACCTGGTGTGGGGTGTGGTGCCTTGGTCTGCCTGAGTGTTCGTGGCTCCCGGGTCAGGGGGTTTAAGATTTTTGGCGTCTGCCTGATCATTCCCGGTGGCGGCCTGGTGGGGTCTGGGTCCCTGGGCTCTGCTGGGTCCCCGGCGGGGGTGGTCGCCCCTGGGTCCCGGGTCACTGGGTCCCGGGCTCGGCCGGCTAGGGGGTGGGAGGCTGCGGGCGGGCCTGAGGGCTTGCCGCTGATGTCTCCCGGGACTCTGCCGACTGCTGGTTGTGGCCCCCCGGGGCGATCCTCTGTGCCTCTCAAGGGGGGCGGGGGCCTTTCTGGTTGCAGTCTCCTTGGGGTTCCTGTGTTCTGGGGCAGCGCCTGGATCTCTGTGACTTGGAGCCCCCCCCCCCCCCCCCCCCCCCCCCCCCCCCGTCTCCTACGCATCTTTGGGGGGCAGGGGTCAGCGCTTTGGGCTTCCTGACAGGGTTGCGGAAGGCGCTTTATAAATAAAGCTTTGATTGATTGATTGATTGAGGTCTGTGGTCCCTTGCACTCTCTATTGCACGCTCCTATAGATAAACCTTACATAAACAAGTGCGTTTATACACACAGGTGCTCACATGGTGCTCTCAAAAGTATGGGCTTGGGCACGTTAAACACAGGTCTTAAGACTATGGTGGGCACTTAATGCACTGTGATTCATTATCGTGCGATTGTTCAGTTAAACAATGTTGATTATATATTTCTTCATCAAGTTGACGCAGTGATAGTTTGATCTTGTTGTATTGTTGTTGTGTCCTATTTTTTTTGTTTTGTTTTTTTGCTTCTTTTTCTTGTCTCTTTCTGCAGGTCTAGAAGCAGAATCTTGTTCATTATTGTTTATTTTTGTGGAACCCCCCCTCCCCCCGTCTCCCCACCTTTTGTCTTTTCCTTTCTCTTTCACCTCTGACTCCGTGTCTGGTCGGAATTACAAAGCATTCAAAAACAATAACAATAAAGTTTTAAGTATCAGGTGTGACTTTAAAAGCAGACGCTTTGATGCTCCACCTGAGAGTAAATCTGTAAGGCTTGTCACCAGCATTCAGACATCAATTCTGCTTGCTTCACAGCCAGACAGGACACGGTAAAAATAAATAAATAAATAAAAGTAATCCCAGCTCATCAACAAATTTGTTCCTTCCTTTTGGACCAAGGTGTAGCATCACTCTTTGTAGCATGACAACTGCAAGTTAATTGTGACCAATAAGGTGTGATGATTCCAATAAAATATGAAATAACAACCTGATTGATCTTTGAAGTTTAATCATAAATTGTTCAGGGACCATAAACACACTTCGTATTAATTCAGACAGAGTCAGGTATATAGTTAAAAAAATATTTTATTCTTTTTCCTAAACTAATAATTTATACATGACAAGATATGAATAATACGATGCGATGTAGTGGATATGAGGTGATGGAATGTGATGTGTGAGGTGGTATGGTGTAAGCAAGATGTTTAGCAGAACCTTCTATGTATCTGAAAGAATTTGTGAAGTCTGGGTAGTAAAATAATTTGTTGTCTGCTATAAACTAGAGAGTTGATTATTTTTAAAAAACGCATCAGACGCAATATGTTACGTCTAAAAACCCTGGTGGAGACCCCCAGCAGATCCGGACTGTCAGAAGTCGGGTGGACCTCATGGTACCTGGAGCCCGTAGATTAGCTCCAATACAAAGCGTCCAGTCTTGAGATGTCTTCCGGGTCATAACAGTATGCTGGAATGCTTGTTTGCGTCCAAGGTGGATGTGTGGATCTTAAAAGAGCCGTATGGCTGTGTCAGCTTGCAGCGTGCAAAGAGGCTTTTTTGTAAGTCAAAAGAGATGTCTCAAAGATGCTTGTTCCCGAATTGGCCGGTTCAAGAATCAGCTAGACACTGAATTAATCAGGAAGTAATTCTTGTTTTAATCAACCACAATATTATGAGTTTTGGCCAAGTTTTGGCAAATCAGAATTCGACACATTTGGAGTCATACCAAAATCCCTCAGAAAACCACGTCTTCCTCAGATACAAAAAGGTTTTAACACTTTGTAAATGAAAGTGTTCAAAACTCTTATGCGAGGTGAATATTAACCTTAGTGAGTATCTTATTGTAATGTGTATGAGTGTAAACAATGATTAACTTGTTAAATCAACAGATTCTGAATTGCGAAATAAATGGATCATTGTAAGAAAATATTCATTTTAAATTCATTGATTTAAGCACAGATTATTCAAACATTTGATTCAAACATTCATCACATTTGATTATTGTAACTTTAACTGTAAAGTCATGTAGGAGCTTCAAGTAGGCTTGATTTTTATTCAAGGTGAGGAATCATCAGCCTGACTTTTATGCAGAGAGTGCAGGACCTTGGGAGACTGTTTTGTCTCCAGTGAGGAACTTTAAGTGTGCAGAGGTTGTTTTGAGCATCTGAACCCGACAGCTGGTGCAGCCTTGAATGTGCAGTTTCTGGTGTGTATGAAAGGTTATGTTGTGTCTATTAGATGGTGAAAAATTCACCCCTTTTGATGCGTGACAATGGTTATTCTTTGGGAACAATTTTTTTGATTATCAATTTGAAAACAAAAAAAAATCAAAAAGGGAAAAACTGATTTGTTTCTTGAACATATTCAGAAAAACAAAAAAATGCCATGTTTGTATTTTCTATTTTAGTCTGAGATAAAATAGAAAAATGTCAGCTGGACCAAATTTGATTTTGATATTTAATTTCTCAGTTTCAAAAGGACAGGTGTTGTTTTGATGTAGGTTAAGCTTATGGAGTTCACACCTTTTTAGGAAAACAAATAGTTCCTCAGGTCAGGCGGGGATTTTTTTCAACGTAGTAAGAATTTGTTTATGACTTCAAGCATACAGATTCATTATTTGTTGATGTGGCAATGCGCTGACGCAAGCTTTCTCTGCATCAGGAGCACACACTGACCAGAAAGTGCAGATCCAGTGGACCGCACCTTCATTCCTACTAACTAGACATGGAAATGTTTTTAAATAGTTGAGTAATGTCGTCGTTACTTTATCGTTCAGTCTGTGAGTGACGACAGAAAGCGCTACGTTTATTATTCTCATGTTGGATTGCTTGTAATCATGACAACAAGCCAGTAAGTTTCCCTTATATGAGGATAATTACGTCAGCTCCATTCACATAAATAGTAATGCTCAATAAACCAGGTTCTCAACCAGTAAACAACTGTGTGCTTGTTTCCAGGCTTCCTGTTAGCTCTGAGAGTTAGCGTTGCTGCTAGTTCTGTCTGACTGGCTAAGACAATTTAACACATCTGAAAACAACTGACTACTTTATTCTAGTGAAACACATTTATGTAGCTAAATTGACAACATTAATTGATAATATAAAACACATATAAATACCTGAATAATGTTAATCCCAGAATTATTTGTAACTGGAAAATCTGGATATAAATTTAAGTAGAAAGACGTTTTTAAAAATGCTTTTATTTGTATAAACAAAACTCGTCCACACAAAGGTAAAAGTATTAAAACAGACAAACCGCACAGTAAATAGAAACTGCAAATAACTGGCGTGTAATGTAAACACCTAAAAGTTTTGTTGGGAGGGCAAATGTTTATAAATTTTCTAGTGTGAGGGAGGATGGGAACGTAGACTCCTAGGATGCAGCAAGGGGTTCCGGATGGATCAGATGTAATTTCTGAGGTAGTGTTAACATGTCACTTGGCACCAAAACCACACGCCACATTATTAGAATAAAGGCAGTCATGACAAAAATATCTAACAAATTTTGTTTAAACAACTTCAAGCTGATGAAGCTATGTGTTCACACAAACACACACACAAATACACACTGATAACACAAGTAGTAGATTTAATCACTAGTCCTGAATTTTAAAAACATACCATCTCTGTATCAAAACCTTCTGAACTTGCTTCTTAATCAGCAAATATTTTAGAGCAGCGGTTAACCCAGGTCCTGGAGGGCCGGTACCCAGCATGTTTTAGTTTTAACCCTGCTTCAACACACCCGATTTCAATCAACAGGTGATTAACAGGCTTCTGTAGAGCTTGATGAGCTACTGTATAGGTTATTCAACCACTGAATCGTGTAAGTTGGAGCAGCGAAACCACAGGCTGGATACCGGCCCTCCAGGACCAGGGTTGAGAACCACAGCAACCCTCCCACCCATCTCTAAACATTGCTTCTTGCAGTTTGGAATGAAGTAAATATTAGATTTTTTGGGAGGCCAGAATTTCTGCTTGCTTCACAATAGGCAGTAATGGCCGTGATGGTTTTCCAGCGGTGGGTGTTTGATGGTCCAGAAAGCTTGAAGGTTTCTTCTCTCCTGCTGCCCTGAAGTGGTCAGGAAAGCTTCTGGTGTGGCTGATCTGGTCCACCAGCTCTGGATTTATAGACATCTGCTTGAAAGAGAAGATGAAAACTAAACAAGAAATATTCTAATATAGCAGATATTAACAGTAAAGTTACTACTTCCTTCATCATACAACTAACTTAATATGCTTCATTCTAGCCATTCATCCAACTCTACACTTATTATGGTGCTGACATGAATGTTGCAGAAGAAACACTCATGAATATCGGACATGTTAACATTGTTATTGGAGTCTGTAGGAACTCATTCTCTGCTGGGCTTCTGGATAAACAACAACAAAAACAACAAATGTGTCAGACCTAAAGGTGAGACTTGAGACTAGAGAGTATTTTTGAAACACGTTCTAATAAACTGCTCCTCCTTTACTGAAGAAGGAAGCTGTCTGCTGTCTTTCTCTCCACCTGCTCTCACATAAACCAGAAATATTCCCTCTGGCACCTTCAGTAGTCATGGTAAAGTAACTGAATAAAAAAAAAATTGAGGTGGAAAAAAAATTACTCTGCATTTTGCAGGTGGAAGATTACGTCTCATGACTTGTACACACGCACAAAATGTTAGCTGCGTTGGCGACTGCTTACTGTGTGGTAGTTAGCTTGAATCACAAGTGGGACTAGTGACATAAAAGTGTAAAAAACACAATCTCCCTCTGATTATTGCTTACCTTGGATTTTGGTGTTTGCTAACAGACTGCCAGGTAGACGGCTGCGGACGAGATGGGTTTACAACTAAAGAGACCAGATAACACCTGAATAAAACATAGCACTTTCTGTTGTCACCCAGAGTCTGAAGAATAAAGTAGCAACACCCACCAGTTTTATTTCACAAAATAAAAACAACATTCTACATCTAGTTAGGCGGAATCCAGGCGCAGTGGATTGAATCTGTGTCTTCCTAACCAGTGTGAGCTCCTGACTCAGGGTCACATTCTGTCAGGGACATTCATATTGTACGACACCTGTTGACACAAACCTGACATATGAAATATTAAAATCTAATTAGTTCCTGCCGCTGTTTTTCCCATTTCATATTTTTGATCCTAGACTAAAACAAAAAATACGAAAAACACGAATTTTTTTATCTGTTTGTTAATAAAACAAAAAGCAAATCCTTTTTTCCCTTTTTTGATTTTTTAAATTATTATTATTTTTAATGGTATGTTTTTGGTTATAACACAACATTTTTTTATATCCAAGCAACACAATTAACACCATAAATTACAACCAAAAAAGGAATAAGCAGAAGCAATGCTTATTTTAGCCTACCCTATTTTCCATCTAAATCAAATAACCTATATACACCCCCCCCCCCCCCAGCAAACAAACAACCTATAAAACATTTTCATTATTTGCACATATTTTCATAATCATTAAATATTTGACTCCTAACATATGCTAAAACTTTAAAGAAGTACATATCTTCAAGTCATAATTTAACTCATTCCATAATTTCACACCAAAAACAGAAACACACCTTGATTTCACATTAGTTTTTGCTTTAACACAGCCTTTTTTTGCAATTTAAACAGAGACTCAATTCAAGTTTTTCCCACATTTCCCCAAATGTCTGATCAGTAAGACAAATAATGCAGAACTAAAGAGCAGTAGATCAAAACAAAGCTTTTTTGTTGAGTGCATCCCTTGTTTTATAGAGTATAGCAATAGATTTAGACACTTGGCATTTGATATATTCAATATGTGGTTTTCAACTAAGTTTACTATCAATAATCACACATAAAAATTTTGTTTCTTGTACTCATTCAATTTGAACTCCATTTAAATGAAGTTTTGTGTCATTATATCTGTTTCCAGAAAAAAAGCATGCATTTAGTTTTATTTTCATTTAATGTTAACTTATTATAGCCAAACCACTTTTTTATTGTAACCAATTCATTTTCCAGCTCTTGCAATAATTTATTCATATCTTTTCCAGTACAAATAAAATTTATATCATCGGCAAACTTAATGAATTTCAACTGAGTTAAAACAGAAAATATATCATTCAGGTAGAGTGTGAATAATTTGTCCTAGAACCGAGCCTTGCGGCACACCACAAATTACTTGTTCAAGCTCTGAATCTGTATTATTTACAGTTACATATTGAAATCTAGTGCTTAAATAACTTTCAAGCCATTGATTCATTTTGCCACAACGACCATAGTATTCACATTTTTTTTAGCAGGTGTGTATGCTCAATTGTATCAAATGCCTTACTAAAAATAAATTAAAACACCTACTACGTTACATTTTTGATCAACTGCTGTTGCAATCTACTCTACAAATTCCATAACCGCTAATGAAGTTGAACGATTCTTCCTAAACCCATATTGATGATCATTTAAAAGATCAAACTTATTAAAAAATGCTTCAAGTCTAACTACAAAAAGCTTCTTTAGTATATTTGAGAACTGTGGTAGTAAAGAAATGGGCTTATAGTTGCAAGCTACTTGTTTATCACCACTTTTATATATAGGAATAACTCTGGCTATTTTCATTTGTTTGGGAACTGAACCACTCAAAAAGGATTTGTTGCAAATATAAGTAAGAGGTTCAATGATGCAGTGGATAACCTCCTTGATAAGAGACATGTCTAACCCATGAAAATCCAAGGACTTTTTACTTTTAAAGCACAACTTGCAACACATCACTTTAATTTACACAACTCAGAAGCATTTTATTATTATGAATTATTTCATGGTTATTGTCAACTTTGGTAACTTTTCAGCTAGGTTACGGCCAACACTCACAAAATATGTATTAAAATAATTCGCAATATTCTTGTCATTTTCATTGTGAGTCGTTAAACCTTCTTTTTTTTTTATTAATTCTTTTAACACAGTCCAGGTACCCTTAATACTATTTTTATGTTTTTGGAAAAGCTGATCATAGTAATCCTTTTTTTGCTTTCTTATTAATATCTCAACTGAAAAATCAAAAATCTAAACTGAGCAGCCTCCACGCCCAGCAGCCAGGCTCCACCAGCAGCGTCCACGCCCAGCAGCCAGGCTCTACCAGCAGCCTCCACGCCCAGCAGCCAGGCTCACCAGCAGCCTCCACGCCCAGCAGCCAGGCTCCACCAGCAGCCTCCACGCCCAGCAGCCACGCTCCACCAGCAGCCTCCAGGCCCAGCAGCCAGGCTCCACCAGTAGCCTCCACGCCCAGCAGCCAGGCTCCACCAGCAGCCTCCACGCCCAGCAGCCAGGCTCCACCAGCAGCCTCCAGGCCCAGCAGCCAGGCTCCACCAGCAGCCTCCACGCCCAGCAGCCAGGCTCCACCAGCAGCCTCCACGCCCAGCAGCCAGGCTCCACCAGCAGCCTCCAGGCCCAGCAGCCAGGCTCCACCAGCAGCCTCCAGGCCCAGCAGCCAGGCTCCACCATTAGACTCCAGGCCCAGCAGCCAGGCTCCACCAGTAGCCTCCACACCCAGCAGCCAGGCTCCACCAGTAGCCTCCACGCCCAGCAGCCAGGCTCCACGAGCAGCCTCCAGGCCCAGCAGCCAGGCTCCACCATCAGACTCCAGGCCCAGCAGCCAGGCTCACCAGCAGCCTCCAGGCCCAGCAGCCAGGCTCACCAGCAGCCTCCAGGCCCAGCAGCCAGGCTCCACCATCAGACTCCGGGCCCAGCAGCCAGGCACCACCAGTAGCCTCCAGCCTTATATCGTTTCTCCTTATATCGTTTCTCTTTTTATTTTGTTGGATCTCTAATAAAATCCAGACACAAAACTTCTTTTTTTGGCAATTGCAAACCCTTAAAAATCTAGGGTGGAGACCTTTTTCCTAAATTTTGCTTACAATATTTAAGACGACAATGTTTATCATAAATTCTCAAATATTTCCAGGAATACATTATAAGAGTCATTTACATCATCAACATAAACATCAGTCCAATCATAACCTGAAAGTTTATATTCCATAGCTCCAATAGCAGGAGTTTTTTTTTTACTAGTCATATTATAATTTATATTAACCATTCTTAGACATGTGTCATCATTGCTTATCCATTCCATCACAGTAAACACTGGCTAATGATCAATCAAAAATTGAAAGAACAAATGATACACAGATTATTGAGGTTTAATAATAGTTTTTATTAAATTAGAGATCAAACATTGGTTTTACCTTTAATAGTAGAAGTGAAAAATGTAACACATTCTCTGAAGAAAAAGAGTCTATGAGCACCACTTCATTTCTTTGTTCTTATATAGGTTATAATGTTACGTCTTATATACAGTTTGTTTTTGTAGAGTAACCTACTTTTCTTGCCCCTCTGTCAACCTGTGCAGACAACAATTTGCACTATCTTGTTATCCTGCATTGCAGCTTTTATTTTTATACTTTGAGTGCCAGCACTGAACCAGTACTAACAAAAGGCCCTTGCAGGTCTTTGTTCTTGCTAAGTCAGTTCGAAGTAAAAGCCGTTTGTGACTAAATACAACACCGAGCCACTAATGCAGATCAAATCAGAGCAGAGTGTGAACATTATACAAATGCAGGTTGTCTTTGCTTCCCAGAGTGGTGAGGCACACCATTTTCAACAACCACTGACACATTTAATACAAAGCACTTTCACAGACACTTTTTCTATTGACCACTTTCCAATTTGGCAAGCATAAAGTTATTAAGCCATAATAAATAACAGCAGGCATCTCTTGTAGGCTGTCTTTAGTGCCAGTTGGTGATGTGAACGCAGTGTGAAGAAAAATGCATGTGAGGAAATATGTAACGTTACTTTAAAGCTTCCTCTGTTACCTTCTTTTTGGTGTAAATGCTGTTTGTTCTTAGGGCCTAGCAGATTAAAGCAATGAAATAAATGTGAAGCTGGAACTCACTGTCTTTGTAATATATATAATACCTAAGATATAATTTCTCATCATATAAGTTCACTTTGACAAATGAGCCGAGATAACCGGGATTATATACATGGCCATTGATCATCCCGTGGAACTATGCTGAACCTGCAAACCAGGCTCTGTTGGCTCAAGTAATGCGAGGAGAGGAGTTTATGTTTGAAACCTTAATTGGTTATCTAAATCTTCATTATTCACTTGTTTAGCAGACAGCAGTTTATGGCACCACATGATCCTGCTAGTGGAATGAAAGGCATGGGCACAAACAATGAGATGACTTCTTATTCATTTAGCCACTCAGAGTAAATAAAAGAAATGAGCAATAGAGACACCTCAGTGTACCACACCACTTTAGCCTCTGTAATTGTGGCCATAACTTCTTTCAGGCATTTCATCCCACACAGCAGCTCAGTACCCGATGTTACTTCAGCATTCTGCTTGTGCCGCACCAACGCATGTCAAATGCTTTCTGAAAGTCCATTCGAGAGGGTGCTCGCTGCGGAACCACAAAGGCGGAGCTGCACCAGAGGGTGGAGCTGCACTAGAGTCAGCTCCGCCCATTCCTGCTCCTAATTGGTGCAGGCAGACTCGCCTCTGCTGAGACGGTCCTTGTTGCAGCAAAAGCACAAAGGTGGAGCTGCCGCTCCCGGCCGTTCCAAGTGACTCCAACTTCGGCTTAATGGCTGTAAGTAACCTAACTTAAAATAAACACAATTAAAGTTATTTATTTAAACGTTTATTTTGCAATGTGCGGTAAATTTGGCTCAAATTGCACTCGGTACTTATGCTAACATAGCTAGTAGGGTAGACTTCAAGGTTATCGAAAACGAATTTAAACTGTAACGCGCGTACACAAAACTAACTAACTGTATTTATTGAAATAATGGGCTTAGTTTTTGTTTCATAAAGTATGTCATAAAGTCTAAGAATTATTTCTATGTCACTCCCTGCCTACGGCGCGTTGTCACCAGAAACAGATGCGATCATCTGTTGTGCCTTTTTGGTTAGCACGCTTTGATAAAATCAACAGAACGGAAAAGTTTGATAAAAGTCCATCGACTCACTCCCTTTCAAGGCAAAGAAAAGACGTCTTAGCTATTGGAACGATGATTAAACACGCACTAGTCTTCAGAAACAACTTTATAACCGGTGAGTTATGGCTAACAAACAAGCTAACATTACAACTGTAAACTGCAAATCATAGCAATGGGAGCCAGCCGAAGCGGTGTACGCTGGTTTAGGTTGTGTGTGTGTATATGCTAAATTGATGAAAAATAATCCCTCTATTTTTTCTGGTTGTTGGGTGGTTTTCACTCGGTAGTACTGCATTATTCCAACACGTCAGAGAAGTCAGTGTGCTGATTGTGTAGCTGCGGTTACACATCATGTAAGCAAAGGTTGAGAGAAAGCGTCACAGGATTATTTGGGATTATTTATGACTAAGAGTATGTGCAAAATAACCTAAAGCATTGTGGTAGTCATGGTAGCTTGGCTTTAGTTTTATTGTGTTGCCAGTCAGTGTTTTTTTTAATAGAATTGTAGCACCTGCATTAATTGTTTGGCGTTTTAACGCACAGGTGCTGTTATTGTGTTTACTGAATTTGAACGTTACTCTGCCATACATCGTTTGTACTTGCCTGATTACAGTTCTTAAAAAGCATAATCATTTTCTGAGTTTTTATACTATTTTTTAGTCTTTTCCCTGTACACATCTTGTTTAAAGAAGACAGAAACAATCAAAACTAAACTACCTATCGAATGGTATAAAGTAATTAAAACTAAAATTGAATTTAAAATTTTTATTCAAAACTAAATAAAATTTTAATCTAATGACAATTTTAAAAGTATTTTATAACCCTGGTAGACTTTCCCAGTGCACTTGTTTAACACAAAATAAATTAAAACCAAATTAAATGTGCTCAGTGTGTGTATTCTGATATTTAATTTTTTTCTTCATATTTTAGAATGTTCTTGTGTGTGTATGACTTTCACAGATGCATCAAACAATACTGAGGAGAGGGCAGGATCCTCTTCAGTCTATCAAGCGATGCAGCGATTGTTGCAGCAACATTCACTGCACTTTCTGTAAAATGACATATGCTGATTTTTACAAGGTTAAATACCATGTACAGAATCATGTGAGCATTGCTGTAAAACATGAAGGTATGTATGCAGTGTTTTAAATTTCTCCAGTAATTTATTTACTATTCCCTACTTTGTATGAGTGAGTTTCCAATATGAATGTTTAGTCATTTATTTTATGTCAGTTTCTTCTTTTTTATTATCAATAAATAACATAAGGCAAGGCTAGTAGTTTTATATAAGTACTTGATCTGGTATCGGGTGAAGTCTGTTGTGCTACTTTGCATGAAGCATCACCGTACACAAGACAGTTAATCAATCTGCTCTCTTTTCACTTTAGATTATGTCATCTTAAAATGCAGCCTGGGCTGTAGGGAAATGGCACATTATCATTGTTGTTACTGTCCGTCAACGATTCTGCGGAGAATGGCATTTGTGAAACATCTTGCTATATGTAAGGAGAAATTATCACGTCCTCCACCACCGGCACAGACAGCACCTCCTCCATCAGCACAGACAAGACCTCCACAGACAGGACCTCCTCCTCCATCGGCACAGACAAGACCTCCACAGACAGGACCTCCTCCTCCATCGGCACAGACAAGACCTCCACAGACAGGACCTCCTCCTCCACAGACAGGACCTCCTCCTCCACAGACAGGACCTCCTCCTCCACAGACAGGACCTCCTCCTCCATCGGCACAGACAGCACCTTCTCCATCGGCACAGACAGCACCTTCTCCATCAGCACAGACAAGACCTCCACAGACAGGACCTCCTCCTCCACAGACAGGACCTCCTCCTCCACAGACAGGACCTCCTCCTCCATCGGCACAGACAGCACCTTCTCCATCAGCACAGACAAGACCTCCACAGACAGGACCTCCTCCTCCATCGGCACAGACAAGACCTCCACAGACAGGACCTCCTCCTCCATCGGCACAGACAAGACCTCCACAGACAGGACCTCCTCCTCCACAGACAGGACCTCCTCCTCCACAGACAGCACCTCCTCCTCCATCGGCACAGACGAGAGGGTGCTCGCTGCGGAACCACAAAGGCGGAGCTGCACCAGAGGGTGGAGCTGCACTAGAGTCAGCTCCGCCCATTCCTGCTCCTAATTGGTGCAGGCAGACTCGCCTCTGCTGAGACGGTCCTTGTTGCAGCAAAAGCACAAAGGTGGAGCTGCCGCTCCCGGCCGTTCCAAGTGACTCCAACTTCGGCTTAATGGCTGTAAGTAACCTAACTTAAAATAAACACAATTAAAGTTATTTATTTAAACGTTTATTTTGCAATGTGCGGTAAATTTGGCTCAAATTGCACTCGGTACTTATGCTAACATAGCTAGTAGGGTAGACTTCAAGGTTATCGAAAACGAATTTAAACTGTAACGCGCGTACACAAAACTAACTAACTGTATTTATTGAAATAATGGGCTTAGTTTTTGTTTCATAAAGTATGTCATAAAGTCTAAGAATTATTTCTATGTCACTCCCTGCCTACGGCGCGTTGTCACCAGAAACAGATGCGATCATCTGTTGTGCCTTTTTGGTTAGCACGCTTTGATAAAATCAACAGAACGGAAAAGTTTGATAAAAGTCCATCGACTCACTCCCTTTCAAGGCAAAGAAAAGACGTCTTAGCTATTGGAACGATGATTAAACACGCACTAGTCTTCAGAAACAACTTTATAACCGGTGAGTTATGGCTAACAAACAAGCTAACATTACAACTGTAAACTGCAAATCATAGCAATGGGAGCCAGCCGAAGCGGTGTACGCTGGTTTAGGTTGTGTGTGTGTATATGCTAAATTGATGAAAAATAATCCCTCTATTTTTTCTGGTTGTTGGGTGGTTTTCACTCGGTAGTACTGCATTATTCCAACACGTCAGAGAAGTCAGTGTGCTGATTGTGTAGCTGCGGTTACACATCATGTAAGCAAAGGTTGAGAGAAAGCGTCACAGGATTATTTGGGATTATTTATGACTAAGAGTATGTGCAAAATAACCTAAAGCATTGTGGTAGTCATGGTAGCTTGGCTTTAGTTTTATTGTGTTGCCAGTCAGTGTTTTTTTTAATAGAATTGTAGCACCTGCATTAATTGTTTGGCGTTTTAACGCACAGGTGCTGTTATTGTGTTTACTGAATTTGAACGTTACTCTGCCATACATCGTTTGTACTTGCCTGATTACAGTTCTTAAAAAGCATAATCATTTTCTGAGTTTTTATACTATTTTTTAGTCTTTTCCCTGTACACATCTTGTTTAAAGAAGACAGAAACAATCAAAACTAAACTACCTATCGAATGGTATAAAGTAATTAAAACTAAAATTGAATTTAAAATTTTTATTCAAAACTAAATAAAATTTTAATCTAATGACAATTTTAAAAGTATTTTATAACCCTGGTAGACTTTCCCAGTGCACTTGTTTAACACAAAATAAATTAAAACCAAATTAAATGTGCTCAGTGTGTGTATTCTGATATTTAATTTTTTTCTTCATATTTTAGAATGTTCTTGTGTGTGTATGACTTTCACAGATGCATCAAACAATACTGAGGAGAGGGCAGGATCCTCTTCAGTCTATCAAGCGATGCAGCGATTGTTGCAGCAACATTCACTGCACTTTCTGTAAAATGACATATGCTGATTTTTACAAGGTTAAATACCATGTACAGAATCATGTGAGCATTGCTGTAAAACATGAAGGTATGTATGCAGTGTTTTAAATTTCTCCAGTAATTTATTTACTATTCCCTACTTTGTATGAGTGAGTTTCCAATATGAATGTTTAGTCATTTATTTTATGTCAGTTTCTTCTTTTTTATTATCAATAAATAACATAAGGCAAGGCTAGTAGTTTTATATAAGTACTTGATCTGGTATCGGGTGAAGTCTGTTGTGCTACTTTGCATGAAGCATCACCGTACACAAGACAGTTAATCAATCTGCTCTCTTTTCACTTTAGATTATGTCATCTTAAAATGCAGCCTGGGCTGTAGGGAAATGGCACATTATCATTGTTGTTACTGTCCGTCAACGATTCTGCGGAGAATGGCATTTGTGAAACATCTTGCTATATGTAAGGAGAAATTATCACGTCCTCCACCACCGGCACAGACAGCACCTCCTCCATCAGCACAGACAAGACCTCCACAGACAGGACCTCCTCCTCCATCGGCACAGACAAGACCTCCACAGACAGGACCTCCTCCTCCATCGGCACAGACAAGACCTCCACAGACAGGACCTCCTCCTCCACAGACAGGACCTCCTCCTCCACAGACAGGACCTCCTCCTCCACAGACAGGACCTCCTCCTCCATCGGCACAGACAGCACCTTCTCCATCGGCACAGACAGCACCTTCTCCATCAGCACAGACAAGACCTCCACAGACAGGACCTCCTCCTCCACAGACAGGACCTCCTCCTCCACAGACAGGACCTCCTCCTCCATCGGCACAGACAGCACCTTCTCCATCAGCACAGACAAGACCTCCACAGACAGGACCTCCTCCTCCATCGGCACAGACAAGACCTCCACAGACAGGACCTCCTCCTCCATCGGCACAGACAAGACCTCCACAGACAGGACCTCCTCCTCCACAGACAGGACCTCCTCCTCCACAGACAGCACCTCCTCCTCCATCGGCACAGACAGCACCTCCTCCATCGGCACAGACAAGACCTCCTCCATCGGCACAGACAGGACCTCCTCCTCCATCGGCACAGACAGCACCTCCTCCATCAGCACAGACAAGACCTCCTCCTCCACAGACAGGACCTCCTCCTCCATCGGCACAGACAGCACCTCCTCCTTCACCACAGGCAGGACCGTCGTCATCCTCATCATCCTCACGACGATTAAAGGTCCGCCAGCCGGTGAAAGTGACATGCAGCCATTGCGGCATCACATTAAATAAAAAGAACTTGCAGGTGCATATTAATAGAAAGCACAGGCCAAAGGGACAACAGATATCAGAGACACGACACCTGTCATGTCAGTGTATTGATGCTACAAATGGCATCTTTGCAGTCAACAAATCATTCTTCAAACCATGCTCACCAATACATGTACAGAAAAAAACCTGGGGTACAAGCCAAAAACAAATTTGTGAATTGGATGATTGCAATACTAATTTGGACTTTGCAGTGAGGAGTGGAATTCTGCCATATGAATGCATCCACTTAAAATCATTGACATTTTCTCCCAGATCAGACACCCCCCCCACAATTCTGGAAGAAGAGGTGCTGTCAGACATAGTGTCTGCCAAAATATTTGGGGATGTGAGAAAACAGAGCTGCTTGAACCTCCAGAGCAAATCTGCTGCTGCAGGGGTGCCTCTCTCAGTTGATGTCACAGTTGGAGGGCCGTCCTCAAAAAAGTTCATATCAGTTTTTGAACCCAAAGTGTCATGCTACAGCAGACTGGGAAGGGTAATGGTGGCCTTCGACATGAAAAAGAGGTCATGGCATTGCCCATGTGCCAAACCCAGACTGTTGTGCTTGCACAAAAGTGTGGCTAAATGGCATCTCTTTCAGACAGACAGAGAAATGTTCAAGACCAAAGAGAGTGCCACTGACAGTGGTGATGCTGCTGAGACAAATGAAGAACTGCAGGATGATGCAATACCAGTCGGAGGACAACAATATCCTCCTGGTGACAATGATCTCATGAGAATGGTAAAATACATAATGAAAAACAAAGCTCTACCGGAAAATCTCCCCCAGGATTTGGTCACTGGCTCCCAAACATTAGAGGACATTTCAAAGGACTTGATTCCCAAAGAAACCATATGTGCAGAATGTGGAGGCCAACTTAATGAGCCAGTGCTCATTACAGCACGTGCCAAGCTGGTGGCATACACTGGTGTTGTACATGGTGAGACTAACTTAATCTATATTAACTAAACTACAAGGTTTAATACAAAGTAAACCTAAAGTCTGTGTTGTACACATGCGCAATGAATTACTTGTAGATAACATATAAGACAATATAAAATAAGTCAGTCTCTAACACCTACTTTGTGTCTACCACAATTCTTTCTGATTTCTTCTTCAGGCTTTTCTACATACCGCAGGGAATGTCCCGACTGTGGGCTGATTTATCGATACCAGGAGTGGAGTGATGGGATTCATAATTTCAATGACCATATACTCCTCACTCTTCATCTATGTATTTATCTCCGTAACTCAATTCAGGTAAGCAAAACATGCAAGGAATGCCCTTGTTATTGATTAGAACGTGTACCTAACTCTATATTTTACCGTTCTAGACACACCATGCTGTAAGCCGAGCAATTGAGGTCTTGGAGAAAACTGAAAATCAGACCTTCCCCAGTAAGGCCACAATGCTCCATGCATACATGCATTTTGAAGCCCTGACAGCTCACAGCTACTCATACTCCTGTTATAAGTGTGGATACTATCCACCTGTGGTTATCATGGACCTGCACAGGAAGGGTGTCTTCAATATGCCTAGTGAGTGTCAGAACAAACTGCATGTAAAGAAACTATTTTAATGCTTGATTAATAGAATGCTTGGCTTTACAGCAAGTGAGATGGAGACTCCACCAGCAGACTTTGATGGCAGAGTCAACATCAAAGATTTTTATGACTCTGTGACGTCTCAGATCATTTGTACTGGCTTATTGACAAGTGAGTTGATAACATTTCCAGTAAGAAGAATAATATCAATTCTTGAATACAGTTTAAGACATTCTGTTAAAGAATGACTTTCCATCATTATAGCACCCTAGCTCTCTGATTACATAATGTACATTTTACTACTTATATTTATTGATGTGTGTTTACCCTTACTCCGTGACATGTTTTCTCTTCATTCTACATAGTGGTCAGAAATTAATCTTCTGGAATGATTTATCCAGACAATTTTTGTGTGATTAAGTTACTCTGTTAAACACCAGGTGGTCGTAAGAACCCCTTTCTTGTTTTGCCATCATATCACAACTGGGCACCTTGGATTGGACCAAAATGCAGAGATGGGGACATTGTTTTCAACACTGAGCATGAGAAGTTGCATGCACCAAGGCAGGCTGCTGAGATGTCAGATCTCCAAATGACAGAGGAGAGACTCCAAGATGCCCTTATTAACCTCCGGGTAATTGCTATTTTGTAACTGTTAATTCATCATTGGGACTCAATGACAATGTTATTTATTTTGTTTGTTTTTCCTATGTTGAAATAATAGGTGGACATGGTGCGTAAGCTATGCAAACAATGTGGCATAGATTCTAAAGGTTCTAAGATGGACCTTATTCTCAGACTCCGGGAGGAGATGAAGAACAGGTCGTCATATGATAAGATTTTTGAGAAGGTCTGGGGAGCATCAGGTAGGCTACATCTTTCACTGAAGAGCAGCATGTTATTAGTGTGCAGTGATAAAATCATGCTTCATACAATCTTTATTGTGAGAGGTTTTCAAAAAGTAAACATATGTACATAGTAGCTCAACAGTTGTCACGGGACTTACATCATGGACCACACTGAGTAACACAATACAGACTTATCCATGGCAGTTATTTTGTGTAGCAAAGTTTTGCAATCTCATTAACTCAACTTTTTCATTTCCATAGGTGGCTGGGCAGTTGTTATGTGCCCCTGTGCTGTTGTCTATTCAATAAAATTTAATTTAAGAGCAGAAAGCCCCAGAGACTATGCAGATATTTTGCTCAGCTGGAAGCACTTTCCCAACATTGCCATTTATGATTTTGCGAGGGGACTGGCCACACACACCAACTTGAGGGAACCTGAAAACTTGCCTTTCAGCCCACATGAGGGACGGCTGGCTGAGGCATCCAATGATAATGTAAAGTCAGCTGCTGAAGGAAAGCTGAAGGTCCATTTACCATGGCTAAAAAGTAAAAAAAAGGATGCAGACACAAACTGCCACCCACTCACAGGATCATCGGAACATTATACCTTGTATGATGTTTTCCATGAGAAAAACACAAAGGATCCTAGAGACATCCTTCGAAGAATAGCACTTGTTCCTGAACTGGCTGGCTGGGTCAACAGCCAGTGTGCTGAGCAATTATTTGCAGACATGAGGAAGAACAATTACTTTCTGAATACACTCACACCGTCTGAACACATCTTCATGATGCGCAACATATTGCACCACTACAACACACAATGCAACAACAAGACTGAAGAAAGCATCAAGAAAGTGGTGAGCGAGGATGTCCTGCAGTTGGATCACAATGGGCAGATAGTAATGGGTAATATTATTTACATTCATTAATTCATATTTTTCACTAATTAAAACAAATAACTATCTTTATCATTCTAATATTTTCTTTTACTAAACCCACAGCTGCACAGCCACCCACAGAAGCAGATGTAACAACACAACCCTGTAAGTACAATACTGAGAAGAAATTTCAAAAATCATGCCAACAGTATGTAACAACTTTATGTTTGAAAGGATAGCATGATAAATTCATGGAATTACGTGTTTGTCTCATAAGCATCATAATAAGCTTTTCACAGAGAAGGTTATATGATGACTGTTCAAATGTTTTATTGCCACACTGGCATAAATGTACTCTTCAGACTGTCCAAGCATGTCTGACCTGCTTCCAGGTCTAACACCTAACCAGACATCTGACCAACTGAACAGGAGGATATGGGCTGTTAACCCTCTCCCAGCACAACAGAAATTGGTGATGTATAATTTTGTAGTAATATACATAAATATGTAGTCTACTTTTGTAAATTTTTATTATTATTTTTTCTGTTGTGCTATTTGTGTGTGTAAATGCTTTTTTTCCAGTTGGCGTATGTGTTGGATAAAAACAAAGATCCGTATGAGGACATACTTTCTTATAGCCCAGGACGGACATTAACAAGATGTGATTTCTGGTCTTTGGCCTTTGAAGAGGTTGAAGCACAGGTAATTGTACACTTCCATGCATGTGGTGTACATGATTACATCAGCTTTTAGTAATGACCTTACTTTTCTTTTAACAGATTGCTGATCAGTGCTTTCAAGTCATAACTGCTCTTGGAGCTTCACAGGTCAGCTTGTTTTTGTTCTGTGTGGTATTATTAAGCCTTTGGCAGGGAGGCCTTGTGGCCTTAAGAAGAAATTTCTCACTTCTCATGGAGTTTGTCACAGGCTTTACACAATACATTTTTCCTACATTTTCAAAAAAAAACTGTAGCACTACTAGTTTCTGTCTCTTCAGGGCAAAGACGTCCACACTTTCAGCATCTATTTGGTGGTTACCTGGTTACCACCATTTCACAATGATCCCCTTGCAGCTTTACCTGTAAGTTTCTTTTTAAATTATTGTTTGTGTGTACATATATATATACAGTACTTCTGTGTGTATATGTCATTATTCCAATACACAGGACAATATTGGAACAAAGGACATCATTTTACTCCCTTCGTGGGAGTCCGGGCACTGGATTTTGTGTGTGAGTTAGCAAATTTTCCAAGTGAGATACTTTATTAACATGTATGTGGATGTGTAGCTGTTGATGTGATGTGTATTTGTTTTTCTGTTACATTTGCATTTTTCAACCCATCACTATATTTGTCTCTTTTAGCATGCCATACACACATTCATTTTCTTTTGTAAACTTGTAGTTTTTTGGTTTTTTTGCGTTGTGGTCTCTCAGTTGTTGCATGTCTTAATATCATCTGCATTTCCAGGTACTCAAGCCAAAGTCAAAAGAGATTTTATTTCTAGACTCCATGAACTCTGTAGACTTTGGACTTGGGAGCTACAGAGACATATTCAGGTTTTGTTCTCATTACAAAGCGTTCCGGAGTTTCCAGTCAAATTCTTCAAGAAGTTTTCTACTTCTGCATGGTTTGTTCCAGTTTGAACATGAAAAACAAACTCCAGGCGTTGGATATATCAGTATGTTTTGCTTCTCATATGTCAATATGATGAAGCTACAGTCTACACATCCTCTATTTGAGAACTGTTTTGGTATAACTTAGGTTCTGATTTGGATCCATATAAATAAATGGGTTTGCCTTGGTGGACACTCTTTGAAGTGCCAGTTATTGATAAAGTCACCGCTAAGGAATATAAAACTCCTGGAGTCTGTCACTCATGATGACGGGTATGGCAGTTCCATTCAAGGCCATATGTTCCTCTTTCAGCCAGTTGGGTATGGTTATTTATAAATAATGGTCATCTTATTAGACCAATTCATTTTAAAACCACTGGCTGAAACACAACATGAGGTGGGGTAGTTCTGTTTTAAACCCCAACTCTTTATTTTTTTGACTTGTATGTTTACTTAGTTTTTGGCTTTAGGGCCGTACTGTATGCATTTATATTGTATTGTTGTTTTATGACAGAGTCTTGGCTAATCACATTTCACCAGGCCATTGGAACACTGTAACATTGAGTCAGTTGAAGGTACGGGTTTTTAACATCTTTGCACACAAACCTTTATTATCTGCTGTGGAGTGTGATGAAAGAATAACTATAGATAATATATGTGGTCTTATTATTGACAGGGTGCACCACTGCAGTGGGGAGGGAATGACTGTGGGGCATACATGATGATGGTCAGTGGTCTTACAATTTAAATGCCATGGTCTTTGTGTGTTCTAAATGCAGATTTGTGGATGTACCATTTTGGTTTGAATTTTGTTTTTCAGTATGCCCTCTATGTGACCCTGGACATGCCTTTTGATTTTGCTCAAGTGAGTTTGTATAGTTATTTTTAAAAAATGCACTGCAAGACCTATTTCAATTATATTAAGAACTTTTCACTTTATATATATTATCAGTCAGATATGCCCGTAATCAGGAGTTGGTGGTGCCAACAATTACTGAAGACATTTCCTCTGGCTGGGTATGAATCCTTTGCAGGAAATTTCCAAGATGTGAGTCCCCAGTACATGGGGAGTTTGTAATATATCATGGGAAAAATCTTTTTTGCAATCTTTTCTTTAAAGTCAATTCAGCCCACCAGAGCCGGAAATGATGGAGGTCACCCAAGGAGAGCCCACCCCAACAGAGCCAGACACTATGGAGGTCACCCAAAGAAAAGAAATACAAGTGTGTAGCATCTAGTGAATGTTTATTGTTTTTAAATTGGTTGTTTTATGTATTTGTATTGAATGAAGAGAACATGACTAATTTCATTGTTATTGGAATTCATTATCATTTTGCATATAGGACGTGCCTGTGATGAGAGGCATTATGGTGGCCTGGAACTGGGTGAAGGAAAACCAAAAACACTTTGCTGGAAAGGTTATCCCACCAGACATCATCAGTATGGATGAAGACGACGCAGCAATGGCCATCACAATGCAGGAACTGTTCATGACTACACATGACATGGATAGGGATGAGGATGAAATTCGGTCTCCCTTCATTTTCACCTTCTCAAACAAAGATGATATGGAGTTTTTCATGCATGAAATAAGAGACAAACGAGATATCCGTGTGTCTTGCATGTGCAACACAGATTAGTACTTGGTGTTTTGCTGTTTGGTTTAGTTTACCAATCTGTCATCAATAACATGTAAAATAAAATCATCAACATCTCAGTCATTAATTCATCTTCAATGTCTGTTATCGTCACTAGGGCTATGGGGGAGCTGGATTATGTCTCAGATTTAGAAAGGCAGGCTACACGCACATATGCATATATATATATAAACACATATATATACACACATTATATATATATAGCTACTGGATTATGTCTTAATATATATATAACTGCTGCGTGCCCTTTTAGAAGCTGTTTTTTATTTCAATTGCTGCCATGTAACATTAAAATTCTGATGAAGTCCAGTTGCAAAGATGCAAAACAATTTAAATTGTAATTTTTACAAATAAAATCTTGCTAACCTCACAACCTCAGCAAAGACAAAATTGTGGGGGCCCCTGCTGTAACTGGCTGACTAGCATAATTTTCAGTCAGTACACATGGACCTAAACTGTTAGAATAAAAAGTGAGAAAACATATTTAAATTGAGATAAAAACAGGGAAAAACACTTTGCAAAGATATAAAAGATAAGTGCCCTGGCCGGGATCCAAACCTGCGTAAGTAGAGCCCGACCGTAACTTGGTTATCATTCTGGCTAACATGGGTCAGGTTCATATACACTAAATACAAAATTATTTTAAGTGTAATAATGGGATGCAAGTGTTTCAATTCTTCACTAAATAAAAAAATTATTTTAGAATTTTTTGTTTGCTGTTTTAATCAGCGTTTCAGATTAAAATATGCTGAATAAACCAGCAGAAATGGCATTTTTATGGTAGATGTGAAGAGTGGAATGAGGGTTTTTTAACACCACAGGAATGTTCTAACTTGTGTCTTCAAACTGATGTTTTCCAGGTCAAAAGAAAGCAACAACAGTTCTGCTTTTTAGAAGCTAGATAGGCAGAGATATACCAAATTTAAGCTGCTATAAATTATATATATATATATATATATATATATATATATATATATATACATATATATACTTCTATGTAGTTAGTAAAACAAAGCAATAAAATATGAAACAAATGAATGAATCAACTGATCCTTTCATTTATATTAAAAAAAAGTCAAGGGTAAATTGAGGAATTATGTTTAAGCATGAAAACAGAAGGTGAAACAGGCTGTGGGACTAGTGAAATAGCAGCTCCACCTTAAAATTACATGAACGGGCGGGGAAGACTCTGCATGAATGGGCGGGGATGACTCTGGTGCAGCTCCACCCTCTGGTGCAGCTCCGCCTTTGTGGTTCTGCAGCGAGCACCACTTGGTCCATTCTGCACAATTTGGCGTATTCTTGTTTTAGTCTTGATGTACTCTCTTCTGTTACCTTTCTCTGCAGGCGATGTGTGGCCCCACTCTCCCTGCAATGTGTGTGTTCTGTGAGGTGATTTGTTACCCTGTATCTGCACATTGGAAAAACAAAACAAATTCTACACGTAAGATTATTGTTCAGATTGGAATAAATGACGAATGGCATCACTTTTATTGCATGCTAACCTACGTGGGAAAGTAGAACATTGGCCGAAGGATGTCACATCATGACAACAGTAATGCACATAACCAAATGTAGGAATACACATAGGGTATTTGATAATGATAAAAGACCTTGTATAGCGCCTTTCAGAGTCATAGGACCCTAAAGTGCTTTACACTACAGTGTGTCTTTCATACATTCACACACTGTTGGTGATGAGCTATGATGTACTCCCCTGGGGCGCACGGACGCCGCATTCTACCATTTGATACCATTATATTAAAATACTATAGATTTTCCCAGCCGATCTACGTTCCAACCCTCATCTATGGTCACGAGCTTTGGGCACTGCCCGAAAAAATGAGATTGCGGATACAAGCAGCAAAAATTAGTTTTCTCCACAGGGTTTTTGGACTCTCACTGAAGACGGGTGAACAGTGTGCGACTTTTTTACTCACAGCATTCAGCTTTCAATTCAATTTAAGTTTATTTATATAGCGCCAAATCACAACGAGTCATCTCAAGTCACTTCACATAGTAAACAGCTTAATTTCAAATTGTACAACTTCCTTGCAGAGCAAAGCTCACAAGTCATGTGCTCACACTGTACAACCCAGTTTTCTGATGCAACCTGACTGCTCACACTGTGTCTGGTATCAACATGCAGAACCTATAATATGCTAAAAATATCACACTTTTATTGTGTTATTGATGTCTGTTGTCTGTCAGGATTGCTATAGGAGGACACACAGGGATTTATGGGGGTTGGAAGAGGAAGACAAAATAAAGTAAATCAATGTTTTATCAGTTTATTTTGACATAAACACAACAAACACATTTTCTTGACAATCCTTGTCATTGTAAGAAAAAGTGTAAAAATAAAACCAAATGATGTGCGTTAACAGGGAAAAAACTAACAAGTCATGTTGACTTATGTGCTGCGTGGGCGGTTCTGGTACTTTTGGGTCGCAGAGCTGGTGCTTCATTAGTGCGAGACCCTCCTGTCTTATGAGCAAAACATCATACATGCCAGAAATTTGTGCGAGCACATGATTGCTGACCGGTAGCTGGTCATGAGTTATTAATTGCCTCTCATTACCCAGTATACTAAACGAGGCACAACCAAAAACTCGCCCCAATCTCAAAAATTCTTGCACGAGGGGAAAATTGGCTCAAAAAAGTTGCCCAGTGGCCGCCCGGCTTTAGAGAGTAACCCTGTTATTAGGGAGGGGCTCAGGGGAGATCCGCTACTCCTCCACTTCGAGAGGAGCCAGTTGAGATGGCTTAAGCACCTGGTTAGGATGTCTCCTGAACGCCTTCCTAGTAGAACTGAAACTATATAAGACAGAACTTTTTTTTTTTTTTTTTTGCATATTAAACCGGAGGAGTTACACTTATCTCACACACTGAATATGTCCCAGAGCGCTGCGTATTTCCGTTAATGAGTAAAACAACCAAAATGTGTAAATAAGAAAAGTGTTTTCATTTAGAAACAGACGTGTCATTCTGATCTGCAGCTCACAGGGCTTCACACGCTAGAATAAACGTCATCACGTTGTGAACATGAGCTGTCACATGATTATCACTTACCCAATCACATGCTTTGATGTAATTTTCCCGCAAATTGTAGTTCTTTGTAGTCCCAGTCTTTCGGCTTTTTTGCAAAAATACGTTTAGACAAATACATCCTACACACATCACACACCCACTACAAACTCCCGACACACTCACACACCACTACGAATGTTTTGATGAATCATGGACCCGCCAAACCGTACATCCTCCCTCCTCAAAGTTGTTGACGCCATTACAGAGCCGGATGATGTTTGTTTCCTCATGTATATATTCATGACATATTCTTTATTATTGTTGCTAATATTAGTGAGAAAAGAAAAACTATATACTACTGAAAAATTTGCGACAAATAGTCAACATTGTTGTATTAGACTCCTGCTGATTATTATTATTTAGATACAGAATACTGAAAACTTGCTTTAAAATGTATTCTGTAATGTATTCAGTTACTTTGATTAATCTCGGTACTGTATTCAGAATACTTTAAATACTTTCCCATAAAAACAGCATTTAGGTCTTTTAAATATCACGTGTTGATAGCTAGCTACTCCCGCAGGAAAGCAGGGCATATTAATGCTAAGTGTACTCACTGGGGGAAAAAAATAAAACAATTAAATAATTTTGTTACTTTATTTATCAAACAGTCAATAGAAAATATATTTCTGTTTCTGTGAGAAAGTGCTTGAACATTGCACAGCATTACTGTCTGCAAGAAAATGTAATCTAGACAAAACACTTCTAAATAATTGGGACTGGCCAATCACAGCGCATTTATTTAGAAAAAACTATGTATTTTTATCTTTTTAATGTGTTTTGTAGTTTTTCCAAGATGGAATGGCGGACTGCCTCATTGACAGACATCCAAAGAAGTCCAATCACAGCGCTCTATATGTTTCATGAGCCAATTATAGCACTCTGTCAGTCAAATGGGCGGGATGTACCTACAAGTTAGCAAACAACGACGGCCGCTGCTCCGTAGTGATTCAATCACAGCGTGGTTTTGGTTTGGTGGGCCAATCACAGCACTCTGTTGGTGGACGGCATGTTACTGATATAAAGATAGTGGTGGATCGTTTGAAACGGCTTTGGCATCAACTTTGGACTATTTTTGACTTAGGGTTTTCTTTGAGTCAAGGGGAGATGGACGGAGGTACTTAAGTTTATTTTGAAAAAGGATGTATTTGCATCTTTTGATGGAGCAGGGCGGACCGCATCGTTGACTTGACATCCGTAGCGGTGAGTACCGTAAATCCTCTAATACAGGCCGGTATTCAATTAAAGGCCGGGTCTCCAATTTTGGCCGGTGTCAGAGTCAGCGGAGGTAAATAATGACCGGTCTCTTATTGTGGCCGGATGGAATGTGGTAACAAGCAAGTACAAGCGTCCCAGCGGCAGTGTTATAGTCCCTAAATCAACCAGCAGGGGGCAGTAGGGGTTCACGCAGACATTTATTAGGCTTATTCTTCAAGCTTTATAACGCTTCAGACACGATCCTCTATCACGCTCCTACCACACAGAGTCACGGTGTCAGTTAACCATGCTAATTCAACCCGCTCCACAGAACACACATCACCTTCCCTGTGGCTTACATAACACTCACACAACACGCAAATCAGCACATAGGAACTAGCAGAACGATAGGAAACACATATAACACAATACCCAGAATGCACCTGGCTTACAACCCCAGCCAGGTCATTACACTATCAAGTTCAAAGAGAACGTGCTGATTATGCTGCAGAACACTATGGGGAGCAGCAGTAGGGGGTGTATGAACTACAGTAATCCCTCGTTTATCGCGGTAGATGCGTTCCAGACCTGGCCGCGATAGGTGAAAATCCGCGAAGTAGGGACTCCCAGCATGCCCCTCGCGGGGATTCCCTCCACGTCGCATCTACGTCACAAACCGCGGCTATAAACGGAAGTCGCCTTTACAGCTCAGTCATCGTTTCTTCAGATTCATGATCAGAGTTTCCAACCTACCGATCAATCCAACGAACTATCAGCTCATAGTAAGTTATCTTACTTACTTCTGGAAAGCCCGGCATTTCTGTGTCACTTCGTTGACGCTCGAACGCTCGGGGGTTTCCTAGAGCAGCCGGCGTTTCACCGACGCTCTCACTTCCGCGTCTGTGAAACCACGCTCCCGTAGGTACTGACACGCGATCGTTCATGTCGGTTCATTTCCTCTAATGTTTTCTGTCTTTTATTTGCGCCTGATGCATTTCGCTGCATGCTGTGGAGCGGGGCGGTGCGCGCATCAACTTGTCCTCCAACGCACTGATCACTGATACGGCCGCCAAACAGCGAGCGCTCCGCTGTTTTTGCGGTCGGTAGATATTTTAGAACTGCAGTTCAAAGGTAACTCATGAGGTGAATATATATGAACCCAGGCAGCAGTTTTTCTTTAGGATTGAGAGGAGATGCAGGAAGATAATAAACAGACAGGACAGAAAAATAGTCAAATAAAAACAAGTTAGTTTTTGTACCTGCTGTTGCAACAAACAGACACCACTGAAGGTCATCAGAAGTGAGGAACAGAAAATGAAATAATTATTTTAATGTTTAGAGCAGCAGGAACTCCGAGAGGCTGCAGGCACATCAGTGAGTTTGCGGCTGCTGCGCAGGGGGAGGGGGGAGAGGGCTAAAGCAGGGGGAGGGGGGAGAGGGCTGAAGCAGAAACTACCGTTGTTAAAAGAAATGTGTTTAACTTTGAAAATGTGGGCACAATTTTAATTGTCAAAAACTCCAGCAAACCATTAGTTCATTTTGCTCAAATAGAAATAGAGGCCTGCCTCTAATACTGGCCCTCCTTCCAATAAAGGCCTGGAGCTTGATGAGCTTGAGTCAAATACAGGCCCGGGCCTGTATTAGAGGATTTACGGTACGTCTGGTTGTTTGGTATCCAATAGCATGGGGGGAAAGACCGTGGATCCCACCCCGCACTTAGAGCAGAGACTAGAAAGAGAGCTGAGAGCCGTCAATGGACCGAAGACACTGCCCGACAATTTCTTTCTTTATTTATTGAATTTCTTTATTCATCTTTCGCGTGAAAAATGAAAAACACACAAGTATTCCAACTATTCCAATTATAATACGAAAGAAACTGTATTCTAAATGCCACGTTTAAAAATAGTAACTGTACCGGAATACAGTTACTCAAAATTAGTATTCTAAATACGTAACGGCGGTACAAGTATTCCGGTACTCCTTAACACTGCTCACAGCACATTGCTGCAGTTTGTCAGAGTCTTATTGGCAAGTAAAAGCTCATCTTTATTTTGGAAAAGTACAAAACTATACTTGAAACAATAAAATGAAAAATAACTTCCAAACTAAAACAGTGTTTCATTCAACCTTGAGCTTCTGTTCCATATCTCTCTGTGTAAATCACATTTGTATTAAAAAAGTGTCTTGATGAATAAACAAAGAATTAAAAATGAAATAAATACATAAATAAATAAATATTTGGCAAAACACAACAACGTTTAATTTTGAGGAATTCTAAAAGGCAGCATACCTTTTCACACATTCGGTTAAATAAGTTAAACCTGTGACTTTAAAGGTATAAACAGCGGGTTAACGTGTTTTAAATGCAAGCCAATTAAGAAATGCTAAATGGAAATGGAAAACAATTATTTATTTTAAAATATAAACAGACTGTAGTGATTATAAATTGTCACCACATGGTTCAAATAGACTCTTAAGTCTTATGATAAATTCTTTCAGTAAGCTAACAGCTGCATAAAGATGTTTTTGGGGAATAAGCAAATATATGTTTTTGAGTGAAGGACAACACTTCCTATGAGCAACAATTGTCCAAAGTTTCATCTGCATTTTGTTATAAACTAAAGCCCCAACAGTCTTAAGCATACTAAGAAAATGACATTAACAGTTTTAGGAATGAATTGATCATGTGTCCAATTCTAGTGAGTATTTTCAGAAGAGAAAGTCGAGGAAGATAATTGCAGTGTTAATACTTGCCTGTGAGCAAACAGCAAGCAGTTCTGAAGGACATTAGAGTCTTCAGGCCTTTTTTGCGCATTCTCTTGTAATTTTAAAAGTTTAATTCCTAATAGTGATCTCGTTCAATTCTTCTTTATTATCTATGAAGCTATTATCGTCTTGGCTAAGTTTTGATTAAAGAAACATGCTTTCATTTGAAATAAAACATGTTACTCACGCCCCCTAACTACACTGTCTTCTTTTTTTTTTGTTAATCACTTTCCTGATTAGCACATCTTTTTAATGCCAGTCACCAGTTTCATTACACACTATTGTGGGATACTCAGAGACACAGCGTGCTGACAGGCAGGACAGGCACATGCTTGGGGCCCCAGGCCACAAGAGGGCCATAGGGCCCCCCCAGAGGACTGAAAACTCTATAGAATAATCAAGCTGCTTTCTACAGACTTTAAAGTTCACTGAAAAAAAAAAGATTATTTCTGATTATAATTGATCACTCTGAGTTTGTCATACAGGCTGAACATAAAAATAGTCTCCTACACCTATCCCCTGATGGTAGATAGACCGTGAACCTCTAGGATTTGTAAAGCCTGCCAAATATGCATCACACGGTCACTTAACATTCATGGACTCACCTATCTTGACTCGTAATTTGAAAGACTGTTGGTTTATTGTCCAGGAAACAGCAGAGAATGTCTTGTCTAGTTGAAGCTAACTGTTAGCATTAGCAACTCCACCACATGCCAAAATTCCTCTAGATTTGTGTTATTTGAAGATAAAACATCAATGTTGCTGAGCAAACAGTCAGTGGTAGAGTTGCGTTTCTCTTAGCCAATCACAGGTGAAATGTCCAAATATCACAAAGTAAGACTCGAAATCCTGCCATCTGAAGCTGTCCACTGATCTTGCAATCTCAAGGAAACAGGTGCACAGAGCTTTTTGTACCCAGAGAAAATAAGTGAATGACACCTTTAATTGCCCAATCTACAAATGACACCAAAATAAAAGTCAATAGTAGAATAAGCAGTTTGTCATTGGCAGAGAAGTTTGACTATTCTTCGTGGGTCCAGCGGACATACACAACCAGCCGCAGCGTGTGATATTTTTACCAGTTTACTATCAAATCCTGTGTTTCCAGTTCACAAACTTGTCCTTTTTCACTAATACTTCTCACCAACATTAATTCTAAATATTCTTCTCAACTTGAAATTTCACATTTTTATATAAATAAACTGTGGTCGATGCTCCATGGTCATCCACCATCTTAAAATACAGTAGCTGTTTAGGGACATACGAGCTCCACGTTACCCATTTGGACCATGACTGTAACCTGAAAGAACCAGCAGAGGGCAGCAGTGCGCCCTGGAAGCATGGAGTCTGCTAATTCAACTAAGAAATAGAAAATAATAGCTACACCGTTGCTGTACTTGTTAGTTTGAATAAAAAAACAATTAAATCAAAAGACACATAAAAGTTGTCAGTTGGTCATCATGTCCAACACAAGGAAGCCGCATATGTTCAGATCCGCCCGCTATTAGCTGGACGCCAGCCTCCGATTAGTGTCTCTGACTCCCAGACTCACCCCAAGTTGTTCATCCATCTTTTCTCAGTACCAGAACTCCCAATATGGTCCCAAAGTGTCTGTTGCAAAGTCCTTCTACTCAAGTCTCCTCTCTTCCTGCAGCCTGCCGTCTCTTGCCCAACACGCTCCAGCGCTCGTCCGCTAGCCAGTGGCTAAATCAGTGTTGTTTATTTTATCTCCACAACACTACTAATGGCGATGTAGTTATCCACGCGTTACTGAGATGCTCCGACACAGAGGGCTTCTTCTCAAACGACTTGGGTCTCCTTTTGCTGGTAATCTGTGGGAGTTTACATGCAGCATACACAGCGTCTCCCGGCTCTAGCCATGGCTAACTAGTAGCTCATGATGCCCATCTCCACCACTGCAGCGGCGAGTCACGATTAGCTGGTGGCTAAGTCAACATTGTTTACTAGATGTCCACAGTGTGTCCCCGGCTCGCCACCACTCCTTCACAAGCCGTGGTTAACGATCAGCCAATGATCGCTCCATATCCATATAACAGGGGTGGGCAATTATTTTTTCCATGGGGCCACATGAGAAATAGAAAATATTGTGGAGGGCCAGGCCAAAAGGCTGAAGTCAATTATGCATAATATTAATGGTATTTCTTTATAAAAAGCAGTAAATACCATTGTTTCTTCAAGCTGGTAAGAGTAGACTATATGTTATAAATGAGCAAACAGGAAAAAGTGAGGTTGTCTTACAAAAATGTGATTTATTCAAATTTCCCAAGGCAATGGTAAACAAAGTGTGCACATTTGGTTTTTGTTAAACATTTGTGACTTATATTAGTTAACAGTTTCAGTCACATTCACTCCAAAACACATTCTGAGTTTCAAATATTGTTGGAAAGAGGTTCTTAGCATTCTACAGACACACAGTATTGTCTGTAAAATAAAATCACTGAACTGTGATCTTGAGAAAGAGGTTTAAAAAAAGTGTCCCAGTTCACTGCTAGTTGCCTACATTTGTGGTCCAAACACCTTATTTTGTGTTTTTAAGTGATTTTTTTCTTATTCAGTGAGAGAAATCTAGTCTCTGCTGGGCTTTAACGAGTGCATCAAAGTCAGGTTGAATGTCTGAGGTGGAGAAGCGAAGCACAGCTGACAAATGATCATCAGTGAGAGAGGATCTATACCTGGATTTTGTAAACTTCATCATTGAAAATGTTTGTTCACAAATGTAGGTAGAGCTGAAGAGAACCAACATCTTCTGAGCATGTCTCTTCAGGTTTGGAAAGTCCTCCTTAAGAGAAGAGTAGAAATCCAGCAGAGATCCTGAATCTCTGCTTTCAAGTCCCAAACCCTCTTTAGCACTTTCCCCAGGCTGAGCCATCTGACAGCTGTGTGGAGTCCTCCAAAAGAGCCACAAACTGTCTGTGATTCATCGCCCGCGCCCTGATGAAGTTTATTATTTTAGTAACAACATCAGTAACATGGTTGATTTTTAGCACTGACTTGCACAACACATGTTGGTGTATAATTCAATGCAAAAACACCTATTTTTGATCTGCATCGATTTCTGTCACTTTATCTTGCATGCGTTTCAAAAGTCCGACATTTTTCCATGTAAAGCCGGACGTACACTGTGCGACTTTTTCACTCGCAGCACTCAGCTTCAGCTCAAACTGTACGACTTCCTCGCAGAGCAGATCTCACGAGTCGTGTGCTCACACTGTACGACCCAGTTCTGGTATGCGACCTGACTGCTCACACTGTACGTCTGGTAGCAACACGTCGGCCCTAAAAATGTGCTAAAAATAGCAGTTTTTACTCAACACGTCAGAGTTTTTTGTCTTGTCTTTCCTGTTGTCCTTCGGGAGTGCTGCAGGAGGACACACAGGGATTTATGGGGGTTGGATGAGGAAAACGAAATAAAGAAAGTAAATCTGTGTTTTGTGATCAGTTTAATTTGACATGAACACGACAAACACGCTTTCTTGACAATCTTTGTGAGTAAAAAAAACGTGTAGAAACAAAAACGAACAGCGTGTGTTATTAGGGAAATAGCGAGCGACCGGCGTTGATGCAGGATTGCGCGCGCATGCGCCGTGAGCGGTTCTGATACTTTTTGGGTCGCAGCTGCTCACAGCGCCGCTTCAACAGTGCGATACCCTCACGAGGGACGAGCGAAATATTAAACACACCAGAGTGCGACCTCACGACTGCTGATCGGCGGCTGGTCACGTGGTGTTAATCGCCTCTCGTAACCCCCTGTACACTACACGACCGCTCGGCGCAAAACTCGCCCCGATGTCGTGGCTTCTCGCACGACTGGAAAATCGGCTCAAAAAAGTGAAAAAGTCGCACAGTGTACGCCCGGCTTAAGATTTGGACAACCGTCTGTTGTGACACCTGACAGTCTCTCCCATTTCAATCCCAGAGTGTCCGTGCACGCATTTACCTCTGTAGAAACATCACTCCCTGTCGTTGTCCCTTTCATCGACCGCATTGCTGCCCGCTCCTCTGTGAGCTTGAAGTCCGTTATCCCCGGACAAATACGAGCAGCTGGGCTGTGTCCCGGACATCACAGCTCCCGTCTAATGAGAAAAAGTCAAAACTTGCCACTTCACGTTGCAGCTGAAGCTCCAGGTTCCCCGCAATGTCCTCGATCCTCCTGGTCACGGTTCGCCTGGACAGCGGGATTTGCTCAAATGCGCCTTTTTTTTCAGGGCATATTAGTGCGGCAGAGTCCACCATGCACTCTTTGACAAACTCTCCCTCCGAAAACGGCTTGCTGTTTTTAGCTATTTTGTGGGATATCACAAAGCTGGTCCTGGCTGCTGCATCCCTGGATGTGTGAAGCTTAGTAAAACAGCCTTGCTGCTTTTGCAACTTTGCAAGCAAAGCTTCGGATGTCCATGCCCTCTCAGCTCTCAGCATCAGACAAGTTCTTGTATTTTTCCGAGTGTTTCTTGTCGTAATGCCGACTCAAATTGTAGTCCTTAAACACGGCAATCTCCTCCCCGCAAACCAAACACACGGCTTTACCTCCGACTTCAGTAAAAAAAATACTTAGCAGTCCAATTTTTGTTGAAAATCCTGCATTCGGCATCTTTCTTTTTCTTTTTTTTTTTTTTTTGCATGAGCGGACATTTCTCAGGCTACAATCACCATGTCAACCGCGGGCACTTGTTGCTATACGTATTGCGTCATTGTGCACGTAAAAAACAACTTCAAAATAAAAGCAATGCAGCCTTAGCCCATGCATGAGGTAAAATGAGAAAATACATTTATTTTGTAATTTCCAATTAACCTTACGCGGGCCGGTCAAAGTCAACCAAAGGGCCGGATGTGGCCCGCGGGCCGTAAAATGCCCAGGTCTGCCATATAAGCTGGTAGCGGCCGTCATTTTGTTTACATCGAGCGCACCATGAGCCACGTGAAACAGGTGTTGTGGGAAATAATGTTCCCCTGAAATATTCTGTTTCCCTTAGGCAGTCAAGAGCAAATATTTTCAAATTCACAGAACTTATTGTCCATTATGAAGACTAGTCTATCTCAAATAAAAGATGGTTAAACTGAGTGAGACTACATCCTTTTACATAACTTTCAAAAATGATAAATAAGCTTGCTGCAAAAGAGTGAACAAGAATGTTTTTACTGTATCGTTTTTATTGTTTTTAGGAAGAAATAAAGATAAAAAAATCACAAGCATAACATTATTACATCACATTACATCATTTTCCTGTACAAGTTCATCACAAATGTTGTGAAAATAGCCAGAAGTGTGATCTCCCGACACGGGGGACAGAATATTTCAGGGGAACACAATTTCTCACAACACCTGACCTCCCGGCTGACGTCACCCCTCCTCCGTGTGTGAATCGTGACCGCTTCAATAACAGATCTAGCTTGCTTCCTTCAGAACTGGTAGGTTCATAATTTTTTAAAGAGGTCGAGTAGCTTGTTTTAAGCTTTGTGTGGGTTAGGCTAGACAGGTTGGAAATAGATTATACAGTCAAACTCATGAGTGAGCCATCGTAGCTGCAATACTTTCTCTGAACTGCATGGCGCTAAAGAGTTGCATTTTTTCATCATGATTTCAATGGATTTCACACATAGGGCCTTTAAGGAAAATTAAAAAGGTTTTCAAACAGTAAGATTTATTTCCAAGAACCATCAACAGGGCAAAGAAGTGATCAATCAAAAACACATTTTCTTTTATTTTGAGTCCAGTTCAGTCAACACCAGCCTGTATACATGACTGAATATGAGTTTTTTTTCTGCTCTTGTTTTCAGTATGTTTAATTTTTTTTTACTTTTTAAATGTTGGAAGCATAAAACAGTCTGAAGAATTTGATGATCCAAACATGGGAGCAGTAAGTGTTTGCGATGTTTCATGAAATAATGTATGGAATGGATACGAAGGGTCTTTTCTCTTTCTTTCATCAAAGCTCTTTGGCTTGTGCTTTTGAATAAGAGCTATAGACACAACTTTTCTTCGGAAAGGACAGCCCATCAAATGCAGAATCTAAAGCAGTGGCATGCCATTGTTTGAACTTAACACCAGAAATGTATTTTATTTTAATTTTAAAAGACGGTTGGCCCATTTCAAAGCCTGTGTGGTTTTCTACAACTTTCAGTAACAAAATAATCCAAATTATTCTGAATTATATCTGAACTCAATAATTAACCTGATGCAGGATAAAACAATTCCTGTGCGCCACCCCAGGGTTTCACTTACAAAGGCGTAGCCATGGCGGGCCGCCACGGCTGAAATCTTACCGCCACGCCTACAAGATCCCAAGTTTTATTTATTTATTTTTGCGCTGTTTCCCGAAGAAGCAGCGGGAACTATGTTGTCGCTTGTGATCACAGCCGGCGGGCAGCAAGAAGAAAGGAGCAGGCAGAGCAAGGTGCAGTTACAGCATAAGTTACTGAGTTTAAAATTAGAAAGGTAGCAGTGGATATAATGCTTTTTGGTTTACATGTTTCAGTAGCATTAAGATAAACGAGTGTTGACGATCTTGACAGGGTTTCCTCCAGTGCTTATTAGGCCAGGTTTTCCTCCCCCCACCAGGCTAAGCATCACTTATTCATGTAAAATGTATTTATTTTTTCATGTCTGACTTTAACCGCATCTAATACTGTATTACGGCGTGAGCGCAACAGTGACAACTTAAGGTCGATGCGTGAGCAGCCTGAGAGGTTGGGTGTTTCATCTGAACCCTTAAAACCTCCAGCAGGCTACGGTGCACTTTTAACGTGTTAGCGCGCGGCGCTAACAACTTAGTGACGTGACATGTCTCGGAGAAAGCGTAAAAACACGTTGGACGCTTCTTCTGGAGCGGGAAAATAACGCTTCTTCTTAAGCAGAGCACGACGTTGCCTCTGCTCGTTCACGGCCGAGCCGGTACTGGACTGGGCTCGATATCTGACCCAGCACACCCACTGGGTCGTTGGAGCTGCCCCGTGACTGCCCGATGGGAAACCAGTGGGTTTCATCAGACTCGTAAAGTTTCTTGTTTTTGCTGGGGACCCCATGTATTTTACCGCTCCCTCCTGCAGTCTTCCCCTATTAACATTTAAAATGATTCTGTAAATTCTGTGTATCAATAGAAAAAATCTCTGCCTCTTCCAGCTGCAGTAAATGTAATTTACAAATAATAAATAAGAGGTGCATTAATCTGTGTACCTCCTTTGATCCGCATTAGTGTTATTCTCAGCACCAGAACAGTGAAGCAACTAAAGATTCCTGAGTTTGTTAGTAATTTTATTTATTAGGTGCATCCGACCTGTTCTATTTTTCTCTGAAATGAGATCAAATCAGTGCTTCTATGGGTCGTCTCCAATATGCACTGGAAAATTTTACTTTATTTAGAGACATGTCATAATTTCTCCCCAAGCCCCCCCCCCCCCCCCCCCACACCACCACCACCACCACCACCACCACTACCACCACCACGACCACGGCTGGAAAAATTCCTAGGGGAAACACTGCACCCCCACTCCTCCACCACCACCATTTGGATATGTTTTGATTGACTTGTGGAATATTATAAAAAAAATAATGTTCACTAATCTGTTTTCAGACTCTGTTATAAACATTCTTACATTTATTGTTGCATTTTGCATTAATAATATTATTCAGAAACTGCACAAGACTGGATATGAATACAATTGCGTCTGTTAACATGAGTCCACTCAGCCAGAGCTAAAATAAAACTATGCTTTAAAGGTTTGACACAGTTTCATGACTGGGATGTCTCAGTATGACCTTGCATTTTTGGAACCACAAAGTCAGATAAACCAAAACAGCTATAGGTTTGACATTGCTTAGTCATAAAAGCCACTTTCCCTGACCCTCAAACAACTCTTTCAAGTTGTCAGGACAGAAATGCAAAAATGTATTCACCACTGCCCTTTGAAATAAAATCCTGTCTGCCCAAAGGAAGAACTGCATGCCCACACACTCAAGCAGACAAACACAATGAAAAGGAAGGTCGTGTATCATAGCATATTTTTTTTGTTTGACTTGTCACATTCAGAGAGAATGAAGTCGGCCAATCCGAACACCTGGGATGTTGCATCATCCAAACCATTGTTTTTAAAGAAAAAGACCTGCCAAATCAAGCAGTTTCTGACAATGCGTTCAGGATTTTGTCAGTTTTTAATCTTTGCGCAGTTTTTTTTCTAAATGCATTTACATCTGATATTCATGAGATTCTTCTGTACCCACTTTTAAAAGTCTACAGCAAAAATGACAGATTACAATGCAATATATAATGCTAAGTCATCATTTTATATTGTGCATTTTCTATGACTCTTGTACTAGTAATCAACTGCCTTTCCTGACCTATGACATGCAGGCGCCAGCCATGGCAATGAAAACCAAACCATTCTCTCCCATCAACTACTACCAGCTCCTCTGGTGAGAACCCAAAACATTCCAAGGCCAGCCTAGGAATACAATCCCTCCATGTTCTGGATCGACCGGAGGGCATCCTGGCTGGAACACCTCCACCAGGATGCATTCTAACCAAATATCCAAACTAGTTCAGTAGTCTCAATGTGGAGGACAACCAGCTGTACTCAGAGTCCTTCCTGAATGTCCAAGCTCTGTACACTATCTTTAAGTCTGAGCCTGGCAACTCTGGTAAGGAAACGGAAGTTACGGTGTAACTATGGTTCTGTGAGTTCCTGGATGACTGCCAGTGGCAGTAAACAGTGGATGTATCTCCTCACGCTCTGCGCAGGTCGAGCACTAATGTAAACAAAGTCATGCACGTGACACGTAGCGCACCTGGTCGCGAGTCTATAAATTACGCGCCGATAGCTACCTTCGGGTCTCCCGGGATCTTCTCGCCCGAGAAGTTCCGAGTGACCACTCTGACTGGCAGTCATCCAGGAACTCACAGAACCATAGTTATACCGTAACTTCCGTTCTGTTTCGTTCCCTCCTGACTGCCAGTGGCAGTAAACAGAGTGAATGACTTATGCCAGCAGTGTCACGAGGAACGTAAAACTTACCCCCACTCTGGAGGTAGCCACCAGAGGCAGCACCGCCGAAGCGAGCATGGACCCGTGGTCAACGTTGAGGCGGTAGAAACGTGCAAACGTGCACGGAGTTGCCCAGGACACCGCCGCACAGATGTCCGCCAGTGGCACACCTCTCATCACCGCCCAGGATGTAGTAACACTCCTTGTGGAATGGCATACAATCCCAGGGGGAGCCACTGCCGCATAAGCCATCGCAATGGCATCCAAGACCCAATGCAACGGCCTCGGCTTCGAAAGGGCTCGACCACTGTTCGCTCCTCCGTGACAGACAAACAGCTGGTTCGACTGCCGGACAGTGATTGTGGCCACAATATAGAGCTGCAGTGCCTGGACCGGGCACAGCAAATTCGTCCGCCATTGTCCCTCCTGATGAAATGGGGGAGGGAAATACGCCCCCAGCTCGATTGCGGCATTTACGTAGGCAGAGGGCAGAACTTTGGGAAGAAAGGCAGCGTTGGACCACAGCGTCACCCCCGGCCCATCTGCCTTCCACCGCAGGCAGGCGGGGTTGATGTCCAGTGCGTGCAGCTCACTGACCCATTTAGCCTTTGTCACTGCTAAGAGAAAGACGTTTTTCACAGACACCACTTCCAATGGGGCGGTAGTCATTGGCTCAAGGGGTGGCCCACACAGGGCCTGCAGGACCAGGGGAAGGTCCCAAGCAGGTGCCGGCCTGCACAAGGGAGGACGCAACCTTCTCACGCCCAGCAGAAACTGGGTCACCAAATAGTGAGCCTCAACGCTCCTGCCATCCAGTAAGAGGTGGTTGGCCGAAATAGCCGCCAGGTGTACCTTAAGGGCCGAGGCATCCCGGCCCTTGTCAAACAGGTGCCGGAGGTACCGCAGAACCTCATGCAGGGAACAAGAACCAGGGTCCACGTCCCTGCCGGAACATCAGGTAGAGAATCGCTGCCAACAGCGAGCGTACGTGGCCCTTGTAGACGGAGCCCTGGCACTATCCAGCACCTGCCGGATGGAGAGCTCTAAGCCGACTGGGGGCTGCCTGCACCCCTCAATGGCCACACAGTGAGCCGAAGATCATCTGGGGACGGATGCCAAATCCTCCCCTCCATCTGAGACAGGAGGTCCCGTCTGGCCGGCAACCGCCACGGCTCCCCGTTCAACAGACTGAGAAGCAATGAAAACCAGACCCTCATGGGCCAGTCTGGCACCACCAGAAGGACCTCGCGTGATGAGTCTCTCGCCCGATGGAGGGTCGGTAAGATCAACGGGAAAGGTGGGGAAGCGTACAGCCGAACCAACGGCCAGGCATTGGCGAGGGCGTCCATCCCCAGTGGGGTGTCGGCCTCTGCCAGGGAGAACCACAAGGGGCAATACGTGCTGCTCCTTGAGGTGAACAGATCCACCTGGGCCTCTCCAAACTGATGCCACACCCTCTGCACCACCTGAGGGTGCAACCTCCATTCCCCCGGGGGAAGATCCCCGCCGAGACAGGCAATCTGCCACCGAGTTTCTCCACCCCTGAAGGTGCAGCGCCCTGATGGAGGGCAAGCGAGGGTAAGCCTAGGTCAACAGCGTCTGAGCCTCCCTCAACGATCGCAATGACCTGGTGTCTCCCTGATAGGGTTGTCACGGTAACCGGTATAACGGTAAACCCCGGTAAAAAAGTTGACAATAAAAATAACCGTCCAGTTTTTAAAAAACTAAATTATCTCGGTGGGTTTACCGTGGCCGCGGTTTCGGCGAGGTGACCCTTACCAGCCACCGTCGCTTCAGCTGAAGTTCCCGCGGCGCGCACACGCACTTTTTAGTTTGCAACGGCACCAAAACTTTGAAGCTGAAATAATGGCCGAAGGAGGAGACGGCAGCGCCCAGGACATCCATCAGCCCTCAAAGAAGACTAAATCGGAAGTATGGGCATATGTTGGATTTCTGAAAAATGCTGAGGGACAGTTAATAGAAGACTGCTATCCCGTTTGCAGAACGTGCAGGAAACAAGTGTCTGCAAAAGGCAGCAACGCTTCGAATCTAATGGCACATCTGCGTGACCATTACCCACGTCTCTACAGCCAGTGCAAGGTAAGTTAACATTAGCATTTTAGCTTAAATGCGTGACGTGAGGACTTTTGGTTGAGGGAGAATGCAACGAGTCACTATATACTGCAGCCGCAGCGTCCTCTGCCAGCATTTAAACCGTGTCCCGGACACCCTGTTGCTGGATGAATCATCTTATTTGTTGATGATGAAGAGATATACAATTAGTTCCTTGTCATTGATTTGTTTACTAATTCAATGCCATTTATACTTGAACATTTGGATTTGATTACATAGTGTAGTAGTTATTTTAGTAATTTGTTTAAAGTGGCTATTTATTTTAAATACATATTTTTTAAGGTTGACTTGTACAGTGCTCAAGTCAAGTGTGGACTGGAGTTTTAGATTTTCATTTTGATAATGAAGAAAACAAGTATATGAGAAAACAAGTGGTGTTTCTTTGATTTGTTTACATATTGTTTATGTTTTGAATGTTTGGATTTGTATAATTTAAACCTGCACTGACTACTGTAACATGTTCCAGAAAAAGAAGCTGTTTGTTCCTTTACTTGTGAAAAGTTGCACTTTTGCTAAGGCTTTGTGTTATTTTAGGTTTAATAAACACTGTTAAACCTTTTCAGAACTATTTCAGTTTGTGTAGAACAGGACTATCCATGCTTTCTGAACATATGCAACACCGTTTAAAAAATACCGCAATAATACCGAAAACCGTGATATTTTGGTCACAATAACCGTGAGGTTAAATTTTCATACCGTGACAACCCTACTCCCTGATGGTTTATGTGGAACACCGCCGAGGTGCTGTCCTTCCGGACGAGCATGTGCTTGCCCCGCAGAAAGGGCAAGAAGCACCTCAGCACCAAGTAGACGGTCTTCAATTCCAGGACATTGATGTGAAGCCGTGCCTGACGGGGGCTCCACAACCCCTGGACCAACCTGCACTGCCAATGCGCCCCCCACCCCCGGGGTGACGCATCCGTCGTGACCACCACCCATCTGGAACACAGAGACTCAGGTAGGTGACATCGTCCCAACAACGCAAAAGAGCCACACAGCTGCTCGTGACCTCGAGCTCGACCCGTTGGTGTCGCTGGGGATCCAGGCGGAAGCCGTTGAACTACCTCTGCAAGGGCTGAAGGTGGAGCAGCCCGAGAGGCACCATTGCAGAAACCAAGACCAGCATCCCCAACAGTAGTAGCCACACCTGGACCGGGGATGCTGCCCCAAGGCGAAAGGCCCAGAGCAAAGACCGAATCCGGATCCTCCTCTGCTCGGTCATCCTCGCCCGCATGGCCATAGAATCTATGGCAGTGCCAATAAAGTCCGCCCGCTGAGTCGGAGCCAGAGAACTCTTCTACAGGTTCACCTCGACATGGGCAAGGACACTGGCCGTGACCAGACCCACTTTGCGACACGACGGCGCACAGACGAGCCAGTCGTCGAGATATGGTAAGACCTTCAACCCCGCCCGAAACAGGGGGCTCAGGGCTGCCTTCACGCACCATGTGAAAACTCGAGGGGCGAGAGACAAGCCGAATGGCAGAACCAGAAACTGGTACACCCTCCCGAGGAAAGAAAACCACAGGTATTTTCTGTGCCCCGGATGGATCGGGACATGAAAGTATGCATCCTTGAGATCTATTGTTGTGAACCACTTCCCTGGACAAACCAGCTGAAGGAAATCGCGAGTCCGAAGGATGCTGAAGGGCAGCACCTTCAGGGACCGATTGAGACCCCTGAGGTCCAGTACCGGCCGCAGGGACCAGTCCTTCTTTCGTACCAAGAAATACGTTGAATAAAAGCCGTCTGCCTGCAAAAGCGGTGGAACGACCTCTATGGCCCGTTTGTCCAGGAGACCATCTATTTCCTGCATCAGGATGCTGACCCGTGCAGGATCTGTGACCGAAGTCACCCTGACCCCCGAAGGGGGTGGGGGTCGACTGCGGAACTGCAACCTGTAGCCCTAGGATATGGTTCGAACCACCCAAGCGTCTCCGCATTAGAGGGCCAGGTGCTGTGGTGAAAATCTGCCCGCCCGCCAGCCCACGGCCCTCATGCCATGTCCTGACGCCTGTTCGAGGCCCTGGGGGGGCAACGGCCCCTGTCCTGCCCCAAGGATCCCTGGGGCAGTGGCTGACCAGCCCCCGAGCGTCTCCAAGTCCCTGCCACAGCCGCGGTCTGCTGGGTGACCTGCAAGGGGGCAGCCGGACGAAACCGGCGCCGAGGGTCCCGTGCCCCTCGTGGTCTGGACTGTGGCATGGGGAGGACCCCTGCCCCGCTGCACCCACTACAGGCCTCTGCGGCCTGTCTGGACTGTGGCCGACATTTCAACGCCCTCTCAGCCTTGGGCCCGAACAACTGGCCCGGCACCACGGGCAGTCCGCGCAGGCTCTGTCGGCAGTCATCCAACACCGGGGCCTGCGCCAACCAGACCTGACGGTGAGCCAATACCAGTGTGCCCAACAGCCGACCAAGCTCCCTGGACATCAGCCCAAACACTTGCAGGGCTGCGTCGTTTGTATCGCCCAGTGCCGTCCCAGCTGCGCCCGACTGCAGCATCTGGGACTGGGCTAGCAACAGCACCGACAGCGAATTGCTGGTGCGCGCCATATTTGCCCCAATGCCGTAAGCCCGGCACAGTAAGCTGTCGGTCACCCGATACTGGGTGCTCGGACAGCGGACCCTGTCCCTCAATGCCTCATCCGGGGAGATCACCAAAGAAGCAACACAGTGGTCCACTGGAGGCATGCGGGCCAACCCGTAGGTTCCTGCCTCCTGCATCCATGCCAGGGTCCTGGCATTCCTACCGTGGTGGGAGAGCTGCCTCGGGTCCCCCCAGCACAGCTGCACCTCCTCCACAAAGGCCGGTGATGGTGGGACCTGAAATGGGGGCGCCGCCGGAGCCCGGCGGAAGAAGGGTTTCCCCACCGGACGGGCCACCGGCACGTCGTCCAGTCCAAACCTGGCCAGTGCCGCTCGCAAAATTGCCCGCAACTGGCAGGGGTCCTCTGCCAGCTCCGAACTTGAGACATCCCCGAGTCACCATGACCTCCCAGGCCCGGGGGTTCCACTACCAGCCCCTGACCACGACCCGGAGAGGGGCCCTCCTCCCTGAGGGACTGAAACTCGGAATTTGATGCCCTCATAGTGATACGGTTGTCCGAGACCCCCTTGTCCGGGGCTCTGGTCAGCAGCTCTTTGAGCCACCTCTGCCCGCAAAGTGTCCACTTCCTGGCGAGAGGGGTGCGCCACATGCCGCTTCTTGCGCCTCGGGCTGCCTTGTTCCTCAGCCGGTCCATCCCTCCGTCTCCCGGAACACGGATGAGGGATACCAGGGGGCGGCAGGTCTGACTCAAACAGGAGGCACTCTACTTGACGTAGCCTGTCCTCCCGCACCGCCAGCGGCAAAATGCTGCAGTTCATGCATGGGTCAGTCAGCGCCTCTCTGAGGTGACCGACGCCCAGACACTTTGGACATAAGTCGTGGCCGTCCTCCACCTGGAGGGGAGCTCCGCATGACGTACACGCCAACATCCCTACTGATGTGGGAGATGCCAGCGAGTACACAGGAACGAGCGAGGACTTATATGAAAACTGAAGAATGCGATTCAGTCCTGGAGTTGTTGAACAACACACAATGTGTGTGTCGGCTGGGTAATCCGAGCGTGACACCTCCACAGTCAGAACGTCCAGCCCCACTTAGCTGTAGCGCTCGCCGGCCGCACCCCCCCTCCCCTTTCCACAGGGGAAAACAGCAACCGCCAGCGAGCCCTATCCGAGCCGGCAGCGGCGGTCCGAACGGCCCCGGCCGTACTGCCCGCTCTCGGTAACAATCAACAGATAACCGCGTCAATCCACCGCCCCAGAGGGCTCCCCTGAGCGCTCTGACCGCACGGTCTCGGGCAGGATGACGCCAAATAGTTAGTGTACTCACCTCTAGACCGACAAGATCCGAATCACGGACTTACGGAGCGATTGACCCGCGAAGCACGCCAGGTCAACAGCGAGAAAATCAAAGAGACCCGAACGTAGATATTGGCGCGTAATTTATAGACTCGCGACCAGGTGCGCTATGTGTCACGTGCGTGACTTTGTTTACATTAGTACTCGACCTAATCAGAGCGCGAGGAGATACATCCACTCTGTTTACTGCCACTGGCAGTCAGGAGGGAACGAAACAGAACTCAAATTGGCTGCTCTGGTTACTTTGGTCATTACCAAAAAGCTCATGACAGCTGGTGAGGGTTGGAACAAAGATTAAGATAATCACTTTCTGGCTTTGAACTGGTCTTTTTTGATGGGAAAAAGGAGCAGTATCAGAATGCTTGCAAATGCTGCCCCATTCTGCCTGTTGATCCCCACTTCCTTCTTCCTTTGTGAACAAGACCCCAATATACTCAAATGTCTCTTCTTGAGGTAAGACCCTGACTCAGACCCTGACCCTGACTATTAGGCAACATGGTCTACGATTAGAAAGTGTTGATTGCCATCAGCTGCTTCACACTTGGCTACAAACCTTGCAGCAAGAGTTAAAGATCACAGTTTGAAGGAGTTTAGAAGTAACTCCCATGCCCCATCTAGCACCCTAGTTAAGGTAAAGTGCTGGTCTACAGTTCCATGGCCACAACAAAACAACATTGTTCCTCATCAATACCTACTTCCACTTATTGACTGGTCTCTACTCTCTAGTACCTTGGAGTAAAATATTTCCGAAGAGGATGAGAGTGGATCACCACCTGTTCTGCCACTCCACATGCATGGCCCCCATAGCCACAGAGGTGTCTCAGCCAGAATTCTGCTACTGTAGTTATTTGACTGCATCAGAAACATAAGCTCCAGAGGAAGGTTGATCCTACCCTAGGTATTCAGGGTCTGGGTCCACCCTGGAATGAGTGTTGGTGTGTTATATGATTTCATGAAGTAAATTTCAGCAATTTTATTATGATTGTTAGCAGCTTCTCAATCAAAACAGAACCCTGTGATAATTACTAACCAGCTTTGGTGTCTATTGTACATTAAATGGCACTCAGGTTTTGGAAAATTATATATTTCTCCAAAGCTGTGACTTTAATAATGGATAACATAAAGTTTATGTCATAAAACAAATGTTTTGAGGGAATCCCAACTTAATTTTATTGTAAAAAAGAAAACTGTGCATTGTTTTTAACTTTATTCATTTCATTCGAGCAATCCAGTTGTGAGTTTTAGGTACTTTCGTACTTTCGTTTTTGAAAATTACTTTTTATCATGAGGAAATAAAACATAGACACAGTTTTAAACACTCAATTAGATGTTTTTAAAGTGCAATCATCTTGAAAAATAAACTATATCTTTAACTGTCAAATTCAGATTTTGTCATGGTGGTGGCTGTAATTGCGTTTCATCTTGTCTTTAGTCTTCATGCAGGAAAAATGTGTTTATTTAACTAGATAGTTTTGCTGAAACATCAAAACCCCATAAAAAACTTAAATTCAGAATATTGATTGTGAAAAGGAGACATTTTCTCAAACTTGTCTTTTTATTCCTTTTTTCTGTTTAACAGATGAGTCTGCTGACCTTTAAAAATGACGACTATTTAGCTAACGAACTAAACACATTCATATAACAGGTAGAAATTGAAAGGCTGAATAAACTTCAGTCGCCTCATAAAAACAATGGAAAGCATCCAAAAGGCACCAAACCATAGCCACTACTCCACATGGTAATGCAACTGTTCTGTCTCTATTACTTAGCAACATGTTATGAAGATTATTTTATAACAATTTAATTTCTCTTCCACCATCTTAACTCCTGCTGGTTCTCCTTTTATTGCATTTTAGATCTGGGACTGTAATATAAAGTCTCATTAGAGTAATAACACCAATTGTATAGAACCTCTTCCTGCGAGGACATACCTGCCTCAGAATCTGTTAAATTACCTATTTGTTATCAAATGTGTAGACGGATACAACTTGTTCTGAATCGAGAGTGTGTAGGGTGTTTTTCTGATCTTTATCCTAATGAGCTTTAATGAGATAAGCTCCCCTCCCCAATTAGTACTCCCTCAGCATGTCAGACTTTAAATGTAAGTTGTGATCAATGGGAGACAGATGAACCATTGACTTTTCCTCTAGGCTAAAAATATTGGACACCATTTTGTGGGGACTCTTGTCCCAAATGATTCCAAATTCTACAGCTCATTATGGAGCCAACACCACCATATATATGGGGTAAATGGCTACTAATAAATGAGATAATGAAAACAAATGTTCATAAGAGTGTGATTTGGATTTAAGTTTTCTTGGATGCTTTTTGGTACCAATGATGGAAAAAAAAAACTGAAAATGATGAAGGAATACTGTCTTCATTACTTGGTTTAAACATGTTACAGAAATAATTAATGCTCGCTGTACGTGTATAAAGTAAACATTTACGTACACATTTTCAATGTTGACTGTTGCACGGAAAATTGAACAAAAATTTTGTATAAAACTATTTATATTTAGTAATAAATACAGATGTTTGCAAAAACAGCAGTCTGCTTGGTTGAGTGGTAAAAAATATCAAATTATTAAGACGCTCTATCAATAGCAGTGTGAAAACTGGGCAGTAAAACATAACAGGTGAAACTGATAAAGGAACAAGTTACGGTCAAAACTTAACATACATATATATATATATATATATATATATATATATATATATATATATTAGGGGTTGTATCAACTAGTCGACTAATCGACTTCACTGCTCTGTAGTGACTTTTTATGCCATTCATCGACTAGTCGCTGTCACGTGATAATGACCGACAAGATGCTGTCCTCGGAAAAGACAGCAGGTGACGAGCCCCTGCCCATTGGGAGGTGACTCGCTGTGCCAGAGCGTCTGTATCTGATGCCCGCTGTAAAAGGGACATTTGACCGAATTGTGACCTTTACCCTCTTGCAATGTAACCTTTCCCTCACCCCCATCCTAACCTTAACCAGCTTGCGCATGCAAAGCTCTGATCATTGACGCGCTCCAGACATCTGCGTCCTGAGCACGGCCACAATAACATTATCAAATTAGGTGTCGCCATCTCAAAAACAAAATGTAACACGCGATCGTTTATGCCGGCTCATTTCCTTTAATATTTTCTTTCTTTTATTTGTGCCTGTTACGTGGAGCGGAGCGCATCACCTGTTTTGTCCTCCGGTCACGCACCTCACTGGTGCGGCCGGCGCGCACATGATGGAAGTACCATCATGAGAGAACAAGACCCTCCCTCCATGGCGTAGTGTTGATGATTGACTACATATTTATCAAAATGACTAATAAGATGTGATACTTCCATATAAATATGAACTATCAATTTGATCTTTCAATGTTTAATCAGAAGATTATTGTAACTTTACTTATCCAGGGACCGTAAACACACTTCGTATTAATTCAGACAAGAGTCAAGCATATAGTTTATAAAAATGATTTTTTTTCCCCTAAACTAATAATTATACATGACAAGTATGAATGAAATGATGGATATGAAGTGATTTAATGGGATGGATGAGATGTTGTAATGAAAGCTACGATGTTTTAGCAAAACCTTTCTTAAGTATCTGAGAGTAGTTGTGACGTCTGGGTTGTAAAAGAATTTGGCTGTATGTTTGTTAAACTACCAGTTTGTTTACAAAAACCATCCAACGCAATCTGTTGAGTCTACGATACCCTCTGTGTAGAGATCCCTGTTCAGATCCAGGGGGTCATGAGGTTGGGATGGACATGGACCTCGAGGTACCAGAAAACCCACAGATTAGCTCCTATAGGACCCGTCTAGTCTGAGATCTCTCCAGGTCACGACAGGAAGCTGGAATGCCTGTTTGCATTTAAGGCTGTTTGTTGGCTCTTAGAAGAGCCGTTTTTCTGATATCAGCCGCAGCGTTGCCGAGAGGCTTTGACCTGAGGTCAAAAGATGGGATGGTTTCAAAATGCCTTTTCCTGAATTGGTCGGTTCGAGAGTCAGCGAGAAACTGAATTGATCGGGAAGTAATTCCTGTTTTATTAGAATCACATTGCTTGTCAATTTGGCAAATCAGAATCTGACACGTTTGAAGGTTTTATCAAAACATTTCTCAGACGTCCCGCCTTCCTTCAGATACAAAGATGGTTAACCCCTTGTGAGAGCATGTTTTAAAACAGTTTTGTGAAGTGGATGTTAACATTAATAGTGATCTTATTATAATCTGCATGAGTGTAGATATTGAGTTAACTCGTTAAATCAAACACATACTGATCTGGTGTAGGTAAGACCTGAAATAGATCCGTGCAGGAACAATATTAATTTTAAAGCCAACATTGTTTAAAGCACAGGTTATTCAAACATTTGATTTAAATATCATGTTCATTCAACACTTATGGTTTTTCCAACTTATACGTTTTAAAGTCACGTTGGAACATCGAGTAGGTTGACATTTATTTAGACTGCGGATGCAGCACTCAGGCTCCTGTATGAGACGTTGGGTGAGAATGTTTTGTCTTCTTGTACGGTAACAAGAACTGGGCTGAACTTTCTGGATTTGGAGGCCAGACAGATGGTGGGCTTATGCCTGCAAATGAAAGGTTAGTTTCTAGTCAATTTGTTGGTGAAAATTTAACCTTTGATATGTTTCAATGGGATGTACCACAGACAGATAAATTAAGTGGCTGATATCAAGAAATCCTACCAATGGCTAGAAAAAGCTGGTCTGAAGGACAGCACAGAGGCACTTATCATGGCTGCACAGGAACAGGCCATGAACACCAGAGCAAGAGAGGCCGAGATCTGCCACACCAGATAAGACCCAAGGTGTAGGCTATGTAGAGGCCCCTGAGACAATTCAATCAATCAATCAATCAATCAATCAATCAATCAATCAATCAATCAATCAATCAATCAATCAATCAATCAAATTTTATTTGTATAGCACCTTCTACAACATTATCGGAAGCCCAAGGTGCTGAACAACATCATTAAAGGAAAAACATTCCCAGTACATGGGCATAAAAGCTGGATAAAAACATAAAATCATAAAATACCAAGCAAACACTATTACAGATAAAGAGAGATATCGGAATAAGACTAATCGATAAAAAACAAATGTTGGACAAAATAAAATCAAGCATCTGGGTTAAAAAGAATAGTTAAAACCACAATTCACCACATAACTGCAGGGTGTGAGATGCAGGCAGGGAAAGCATGGAACGCCACAACACCCTAAGATGGTTGAGAAGGAGAGAGCCAAGCTCCTGTGGGACTTCCAGATCCGGACTGACAAAATGATAATGGAGAACCAACCGGACATTGTGGTGGTGGACAAACAACAGAGGACAGCTGCTGTGGTTGATATAGCAATAGCAAGTGATGGAAACATCAGGAAAAAGGAACAGGAGAAACTAGAGAAGTACCAGAGCCTCAAAGATGAACTTGAGAAAGCCTGGAGAGTGAAGACATCAGTGGGGCCCGTGGCCATCGGGGCACTCAGGCCAGTTAGTCCCAGACCAGAGGAGTAGCTAAAGCAGATCCCAGAGAAAACATCAGACATCTCAGTCCAGAAAAGTGTTGTTGTAGGAACAGCTAAGATACTGCACAGAACCCTTAAGCTTAGAGGACCCGAGCTTGGAAGGATGAGACCACCCGCGGAGGGTGAGATGGGAATTTTTTTTATATATAATCATTGCAACAAGCTGGTGATAAACTACCTGCATGTAACTGCTGTTTGCATAGTTTTGCATAAAGTTGTAAATGATATACATTCAAATTTTGAGCACTCCTAGTAGAATTAGCAATGTCTACCAAAGGGTACGAGGTGCATAAGGTATGCTGTGATAAGATGATATCTGGTGTTAAATCTGTCTAAATTTAAACATAAATCCATTTCACAGTGTAGTGATTACCATGTTTATTTATTTTGGTACAGAGAACCATCTGGAGCATTTGGTAGCTGGAAAGTGTGTTTTGGGAAAGTCATCTTTCAAAAGCATTTTGGAAAATGAAAAGCTCTTGGAGTTCTCATGCTAGCCTTGTGCATGCGTAGGTTTTCTGTGTACTCTGGCTTCTTCCCACTGATGAATAACATTCAGATTAAATTAGCACTAGTGCTAATTGTGTTCATTAATGGTTGTTTGTCTATGAGTGGCCCTGTGATAGACAGGTGACCTATCTAGGGTGGGCCTTTGCCTCTGGAGATGAATGCCAGTTCCCTGAACAGAAATGAGCAAGCCTAGAGAATGGATGGAGATGGGTTGGTGGATAGATGGGTAGCAGGTTGGTTATAGCTATGGGAAATTTGGAAAGCAATTTAGCTTAAAATGTTTTTCATGCCTTTTAACAATGTTCTAACCTAATACATCTATAAGTATATTGTGTAGATTACAAAAAAAAAAAGATTAAAGTTGTTCTCTCACATTTGTCTAAAAACCTCTGATAATCAGATGGTCCAATAGTTATTGGCGTTCTCACCGAACTGCCGTACTTTTCTGGCTCCTCCATCCATTTAGCAACAGAACACCACTTTAGTAATATCAGAGAATGAACTGCCGGCTCCTACCACTTCAACATTAGGACAAACTACCAGAGTCCCCAAAAGAAAAATACTGTTAGAAGTCACGGACAACAAAAGACATTTGGACATAAAAAACAGCAACTGGTGTTTAGCGCCATCTTGTTTCTGGTTTCTTTTCTGGTGGAGACGGATCCAGGGAAGATACTCAAGGGGAGGGATGAGTATTCCTCTGAGCTTGTTTTCAGATTTGCTATAATGGCTTTAAAAGTGTTTTGACATTCAACAAGTCTGGTCATCCACCAATGAATAAGAAATATATCCAGATATTATTTAATACTTTAAGTAGAACAAACCTGCTTCTATTCAGTCAGAAAAAACTTCATGGTTTAGCTCTGATGTCGTGAACTAATATAATCTATGATAAAAGCATCTCCAGGGGTCACCAACTCCAGTTCTCCAGGGCTACCATCCTACACATTTAACATATTTTCTGCTATAACTCTCTCAAAGTAAAGAATGTATTCACCTCTTTAACAAGTTGAGCTCTATAGAGTCCTGTTAATTACTCATTCATTTAAACCATGTGTTGAAACAAGGAAACATCTGACATTGATCAAAGACTGGAGTTGGTGACCCCCTATGAAGGCTTTCCTCCGTATGATGTGGAACGCTGGAGGCAAGATGAGGCACAAATACATTTGCAGCTTTGCTATTAAAATCTATATACATTTGAACAACAAGAAAAGTGTATGTAAACAAGCAGGGACTGTTGGCAGCTAAGAGCATGGGACCTGGTGTGTTGGAAACAGTTGCATCTCATTAATGAGATTCAGGAATGTCCGTGCTTTTACCTCAGCCAGCGGGCTTACTCAGTCTCATCTGCAAGTTGTTTCACTGTGAGGGGTGGAAAGAAGGGAAGAAGAGGAGAAGGGACAGATGTATTTTGGTACCAACATGGCACAGACATTTTACTGTAGACATCTGTGACACATACTGAAAGCTTCTGCCAGTTAAAAAGACTGATCACATTTTTAAGTTGAGTCAGACACCTTAAGTCACTCTGGATTCTGACAATGGTTAAAAAGAGCCACAGAAGATGAGATTGTAAGAAAAAAAAGCTTTAAAATTACTCAGAGAATGTGTTGAACATACAGGGATGTCAAGATGACAGAAGAAGTCTAATTTCCATTAAACTGGGTTACATGATAAGCAACTTGTAAAAATGCTGAAAATGATATTAATTATTGTTGCATTAGTCCACCACATACCCTTGCAAAAAATAGTTGTACAGCAATTACAAGTCAATGAAATGGTGCACATTTAAAAAAAGAAAAAGTTTGAGACTAATGAACTCATACAGAGGATGATTACTTAATGGTGCGGCTAGTTTTCCCCACGCTACTTCTGTTTTCATTCACATTTTGTTTAAATCGTCAAAATGGTGCAAAAAGTTTGTTTTCCCCCTCATTTTATAACTGTAAAATATATTTTCACACAAAAGACTGTGGGGGGAAAAGTGAACTTCAACATAATTTAGTATTTCAGATCATTTGAAGTGACTTTTGTTCACCTTCAACGTTGTCAGTGAATGAATATGAATCATAGAAGTGTAATGCTATAATTGTTTTATTCTCTAAAGATCACACTGTAATCCTTTAGCATACTGTCTAACCAACAAGGGAAAGAGCTGCACGCACACACACACACACACACACACACACACACACACACACACACACACACACACACACACACACACACACACACACACACACACACACACACACACACACACACACACACACACACACACACGCACACACACATTGGGTAGCAGTCTCCTGAGAGAGCTGGGAGCCAGGCATGTAGAGTGTAGTTAGGTCATACCGACCAGCGTGAGCAACGATGCCTCATGTCTGTCTGACACACAAGCAGGATGAAATTTCAGTGATGAAATAGGAGAGTGTGAAAAAGACTGAAATGAAAACTACAACAAAAATCAAAACATAAAACCAAATGAAACGCTCTTGTGTGACCCTTGAAAGACAACATATGGGATGGGTGAAATACAGTAGGCAAGTGACTTTGCCCAAAGCACTTTAACATTTAGCTCATTGCTTTGGTGACAAGTGTTGATAAGTTACCTTCCCTCTGTGATCTCAGGGTCACCATTGTCCGGAAAGAGGACCAACATAAAACCTACTCTATAGACGCTCTGTATGCTTCTGTATTCATACACAACTGAGAGGTTGGAATGTTATTGAAAACCAATTAGACGTGCTGTGGGTTATGTGTTACAGGAAACAAACAATAGCACATTAGGTGTGTGGTTAAAGTACTTGTCATCCAGCTTTCAGTACGTCACGGTTTGTGTGTGCCATTAAAGATGCTGCAGTAAACAGTCCTAGGGTGGTGAGGCTTTAACAGAATTAAATTTGATTAGAAATGTGTATTTTTTATTTAGCATTGTGTTTACAGCTTGTCTAATAATCTGTGTGCATACACGTGAAATGAGAATAGAATTTCTGGCAAATTTAAGTGGTTAATTATATAATTGTGCACCTGCTACTGCACATGCATTGTCCTTGTTACTATGCAGTATGTTGCTCTTACTATTCCTGTCTTCCTCTTCAGTCATTCTTGACAGTTGGCCAGCATCAAGCAGCTTCCGAAGTGACTCCACTAAACAGAAAAGTTATGACATGGAGAAGACGCAAAACCGAGCCAGTCGGAGGGATATCTAGCAACCAGGTTATGAGGATGGACAAACGAGATTAGATTGCCTCTTTCCACGATGCTCCTTCTCATGATGTTGCTTCATCTCTTCATACCTGTTTAATTTTTTATGTTTATCAAGCATTATTTGGTTCTCTGAGGAGTATGGGCATGAACCTTTCTGTCTGACACGGCTGGAGATGGCTCAGCAGTAATTGTGAAAAGCCAGAGAGTGAGGGAAGAACATGTCTCAGTGTGTGTGTATGTATAAAGGGAAGGAGAGGAGGAGAGAGGAAAGGAAAGGGTGGGGAGGTGCAGAGCAAGGCAGAGAGGGTGCATGTTTGAGGGAGGGTGGAGGAAAATGAGAGGGAGAGAGAAAGAGACGCACAGCGGGAGAACAAGCAACTCGCCTCATTCCGCTGCTTTCTCAGCATCCGTTCTGTGAGATCCTATTCCGGAGAGGAGCGAGCTACATAACACGCAAATTGGGAAGGAGGAGAGGATAAAATCCATTGATGAGGGTGGATTTTGTGGAGAATAACGCAAGATCAGGGCTCAGTGGCATCCAGTGTCACCTCCTACAGCTTTGTCAGAGGTGTGTGAAAGTTTCCAGCTTTTGGGGGGAGGACACCCTCCCCTTGATGTGCGGATGAACAGCAGATGCTGAATTTCACTCTGAACGCAGGAGGAGAGCTGCGAGGACCGGCTGGATTCACTTGCAGTGGAGCTGGTATCGTGCAATAGAAGAGATCATACAGTTTCCACCCCCCCCTCTCCTCTTCCTTTTTTTATCCTCTTGCTCAGTCGCTCACACACACACGTTTTCCGGCAGAATTCGTGAAATTATTTTACTGAGCCAAGGTGGAATACTAGGAGGGAGCAACCCAGAAGAACCAGGAAAGTATAAGGAAATGGATTACATTCAAAACAAATTGAAGGACATCTAGTTCACATAAAAGTAAGTTTTAATCTGAAACGTGAATTTTGGTTGTGATTCTGAGAGACTTGCATGATTTTTGTTTTCTCTGCTGTGGAGCAGCATAGAGTTCTTTTATGTGACGACTTTTCATGTGGACTATGAGCTTTTGGGTGATATTTGAAGGTAAGGAATAAGCATCAGTTTGGTTTGATATATTGGTTTTTAAGAATACCAAAAAATTCATAATGAAAAAGATGAGGAAATAGCTATTCTTCCATTATATCAGTCTCACAGAAGGCACAAAGTTAGGAAACACGTCTTATCAATAGAATATCATTCCATGGCTTACAGAGAGCATGATTGTTTTTTGATTGCTACTGGCAGGCTACTCCCTTCTGCAGAGAAGAATGTATCTATGTGTATCTGCATACTTGTGCCTGTGTTAGCTGAGAAAGGAGATACCTGTCTGCAATACAATTCATCTCTTTCCACCCGTGGTACTCTGGGGTTATTACCAGGGGAGGTTGCTTGTGAGGGGCATAATTGCGGCAGTTGTTTGCCCTGGTTTTTGTAACATCATGAATTTGTGAAGAGGCAATTACTTTTGATCGGTAGCCCTATTTACATCCATAAAGGTGGCTTTTATGCATTTTGAAAGCTACCTTGTTGTTTTTTTTATCTCTATGGACAGAGTACTGATTGTGTCCAGCTTTGCACTATCTCAGACGCCCTACTCTTTATCCTCACTCTCAGTTTCAGTCTGTTATCTTCTGGTCAAGCAATGCATCTCTTTCCAAGTGTCCCTGTTCTTTGTTTCCTTTGCTTATTTTTCTGCCCCAAAAAGAGAAGTAGATGAAGTATTGATTTTTGTCTTTAATGTCTCTCACTCGCCAAGTTTTCTTTTCAAAATTAAATCAAGACTCCTTAAGGAATCTATGTCTCTTCTTTTTCAAAGAGTGAATATACTGCCACCTTAATCAATACCCGGCAGTGCAAGTGCAAAGCTAACTCCTTTTGTAACACAGTGGTTGAAATATTTATTTCATGAACATCCTGTCGCCCCCCTGAAATATTTAAATTAATTGAATAATGGATAACTTGTCTGGGCTGTCACAGCTCTGTTTTTGGCATGGACAGATGCTTATTAAGCTACCCCTTCATGTAACGTGCAAAACAGTGACCATTAAATGTCTTTGCCTCTGGATATAAAATTTTCAAAAGAAGGCTTTCTTCCCTTTTAAACATCCACTGGGGGAGGGAGTGGAGCTTGATGGGAAGCTGATGACAGCTCCTGTGTACCTGTCATTGACAGTCTATACTGGCTGCAACACTGACCATTGTTCCCATGGTTATACGGTAGCTTGATTTCAGGAAGCTACTGCACACAAATGCTCTATTGAAATCGAAATTTAGCATTCAGTTGACATTGGTTGTGTTTACTTTGCTTCGAGGTGGATGCAAACCAGTAGTCTGTTCAGACTGTTCATCTCACCTACACATTTGTGATCATGCATACAAGTGCGTACATTCGTGTTTCAGAATGAAAAAGGGAGTTTTTGGTGTGTGGGTGTGTATTTGTCCAGACCTCAGAGCTTCAGCCCTTTTGATGTTTTATTGAGTGTTAACCGTGGTAGGGGCTGACGCATTCCCTCTGATATGGAGGCGCATGGTTAAAGGAAAGCAGTAATATGGACTTTGCTGGGCTTCTATGAGCTTTAACTCTGAATTAGGATAGCTGTGTCTGCCTCTTTCAGATCTTTGGATTGGTAAAGGATGTGGACAGGCTACTGTAGCTCATATGTAATCTGTGTCCTTGTATGTCTCTCCATATACAAGCGAGTAAGCTGTGTGTGTGTGTGTGTGTGTGTGTGTGTGTGTGTGTGTGTGTGTGTGTGTGTGTGTGTGTGTGTGTGTGTGTGTGTGTGTAGGGTGAGTGTATGTGCACAGGTGAGAGTGTCTGCTTGTGAATCTATAATCCCGCTTTCCTGGTGTGCAGTCTTTTATCCTCCCAGTTTTGACGTTAATAATGACGGCAAAGAAAGTCCTCCATTTGCAGATCCCAAGCTTTCTTGGAAAAACAGAATGAACAGAAACAGAAAGGGGTACTTATTTGGCTCCGTGATTATCCCACATCGTTGACAGCATGTTTACATTGAGCTGAAATCTGAGGAAACAACGATGATGTCAAAAGTGCTAGGGTTTCAATTTATTACGCACAGGAACTGTCAGAATCAGTGAGTGTGAATGCCAGTGGGCAGCTGAAATCTGGCACGCCTACTCTGAAATATGATAAATCATTTGCAGTTATGTTTGCATTTTAGGTCTACCATCAACAAAGTGAAGATACTTAATATTATAAATAGGGCTGAACATCTTCATATGATGCCTTCATACTGTCAAGATCAATCAAACTTCATATTATGAAGTGACAGCTCATTAAAAAGAATTAGGACATATAAAGGCATCCCATTTGTGGGATAGCCAAACAGCAGAAATGATAAAATGAGAGGAAACATATCCGTTAGTCTTTTTGTAACAGATTATCACCACCAGCGTGCATGTGGGTGAATGACTGCTGTGTTGCGAAGTGCTTTGGGGGGTTGTAGGAGGAACTATATAAACACAGGCCATTTAGCATTTTACCATAGATATCCATATGTTTCCTGAAGGCTTATTAAATGATTGAATGCTGTCACATAAATATGTTGGTTCATATAACAGTCATCTGCAAACATAACACAGACTGGTTAATTTAAAGCTTTCATACATAGTTGCATGTGCTTTCATTTTCCAGTTCAGTAATCATAGGCAGTAACTACGGTAGGTGGGTGGGCTAGATATTCTGCTAGAGCCACCGTGAGCTAATATCTGACTCCTTGTCAAAAAAACTTTTATATAAATACACCTGATCTGAAGATCAGGTCACATGATACAGTAAACAACATATGAAGTTGAATAATTATAAAGAAGGTGCATGATCATATTAGAGGGCTTTGCCAACATTTTACTTGGATGCATCAACCACAGAATTCATGGATTTATTTGTACCAATTTTCATGTTGTTGTTTTTTATTATTTTTCTTTATTCTAAATGGATATCTTTGAAGAGGGGAGGGTTTTCCTGGGGTATGTGCAAATATGCAAAATAAGCCCCTTAAATTCATGAGCACAGTGTTACTTTCACAGTTTATGGGAAATTTAAAGCATTAGTCAGGGTTGATGAGTGATTGAGGAAGGCTAATATTAATGTTATTTTAAATTGTTATAACATATGTTTTATTCTTCATTATACCGTTTTGGTAATTGACTTGCTCAGAGGTTTTCCTTCATTTTTTTATTAATTTATTTTTATTTTGTTTTAGATTAGAAGGTTGAATGTCTTGACCTCACAAGACAAGTAGAAATAAAAATTTAGCATTAATGGGTTGTGATTTTCACTTTTATTTTTCTGCATCATGAATAAAAGATAAAGGTAGAGTTTGTTATTGTTGGTGTGATATTAAAATACACTTCTGTTAGTCGAAGGAGCCAAAGAAGAGTGTGAGTTGACTTATTCATAAGTGCTATTTTGTTACAATTACAGCTTTTTAGCAGGGTGGTACAACACACATACAAACACAAAATATGCACTTCACAGAAAAACACAAAATGTCAGCAAAACCATCAGTAATACTTAGATTTGAATTTGTTTGTAAGTTTCTAACAATTTCATTTTTTAATGATTCCATCATTTTTTAAACTCTGAAATATCATCACATCTTTGTACAACCGTTCTAATTTAAACAAATAATATCTTAGAACTGTGAAGGAGGATCCCTTCATAATAGCCTTTGAGTTCTTTATTAATTCTTAGAGGACACATGTATAGAGATCTCTGTCAAAGTAAGACCTGTACCCAGAAGCAGAGTATTTTTAGCCTGTCCATTAAGGACATGGAAGAAAAATCAATGATCAGAGACTGAAACTCAGGGTTTCAAATTTAACTTTTTTCCATTCTCTCTGACCTTTGGATACAGCTGGGTACATGTACTTTATAACGTTGTTATTCAGTCTCTGTCTCATGTAACACCTGGCTTTTCATTTTTATTTTTATTTTCTTAGCATAAGAACAATTACAGTATTACATAACTTCTGTCTTTCTATTCTCTTGGTGAAGGAAAAAAAAAGACATTCTAAATCGCAGCTTCATTGGTGTATCTGATGATATCACATTACAGACAAAAATGAGTTTAAACGTTGCTGTCACTAGATGGAGAAACATTGTACTTCCAGCCATCATGATCTGCACATCTGGGCGGCGAGGACACCACCACCTGGCTGAGACTAACAGAATAACTCATTTTAAATGGAGAGCTGGTCAGCTGGAGACCAAATCGTGAGCGAATGCAGCTGATCTGTTGTCAGCCCTTTGAATCCCTGATGAGGCGAAACAAAATATGTTCCAACAGCTGGGTCATTTATGAAATATGCTTACTCATCATAACTGACTGCCCGTAGAAGGAGGGAAGAATTTGGTTTTAAATGAGTATGCTAAACAGGGGGAAATAATAGAAATCCTCACATGTGCTTTATTAAAGATGACATGAGCAGAAGCTCTGGCCAACTGTATTTAGCACATTAAAGGATAATGCAATAACGTCTGTGTCCCTAGCCCTGTAGCTTTCATGTTTGAGCCAGTCAGCTTGCAGCTTCACTTAAAGTAACAAAGGCTGAAGCAAAAGGCTTAGATGAAAAACTTGTTTTGTACAAAAGGGGCTTATTTTGCATATTTGCACATACACCAGGAAAACCCTCCCCTCTTCAAAGATATCCATTTAAAATAAAGAAAAATAATAAAAAACAACAACATGAAAATTGGTAAAAATAAATCCATGAATTCTGTGGTTGATGCATCCAAGTAAAATATTGACAAAGCCCTCTAATATGATCATGCACCTTCTTTATACTTATACAACTTCATATGTTGTTTACTGTATCATGTGACCTGATCTTCAGATGTATTCAGGTGTATTTAAATAAAAGTTTTTTTTGACAAGGAGTCAGATATTAGCTCACGGTTGCTCTAGCAGAATATCTAGCCCACCCACCTACTGTAGTTACTGCTTAGTAACAAAGGCTGAAACAAAAGGCTTAGATGAAAAACTTGTTTTGTACAAAAAATAAATATATAAATAAATAAATAAAAGTATGCTTTGCACATAACATCCCCAGAAAAGGAAATAAAAGCTAAGTAACTGCTGGTGGCACTGTAGCCCTTCTGCGATACAGTGACTGGAGAAAGGCAGTCTTGGACCAGAGAACCGATCTGCCAACTGCCTCCACTGACATTGACCTTGCTGTCTGTGTCACTTTGAAATATGACCTTCCTGGGCAAGTGGCTGAGGGCAGTGTGTGTCGAACAAGGAGCATTAGCAAGAGTCAGGGGTGAGGTGGCTGGCTAAGAATAGGGAGCAGAGGTTGTTGCACCAGGGCAGCTTAGATAGGACGAGAAAAACTGAAAAATCTTTTGGGGTGTTGAAAAACAAAAGTCAAATATCTTCAAGTAGTGTTACCAGCTCACAAGAAGACTTTGCATTTAATCTGTACGTTTTCAGCTTTACGTCTACGTATTCTATGGATTCAGTGACCTTGTCATGTGTACACTGTAAGCTTCTTGTAGTATTATTTTATATCTTGTTCTAAATTTCAAATACCATAGACGTCTTTAAAATATAGTGTGAATGTTATCATTTTTTATTAAAAAAAAAAGTTTATCCAATGTTTTGGCAGTCGATTGCATTCTTTTTTTTACACTGTTTCCCCAGCTTTTGAAAACACACGATAAGAGGGCACAGATGAAGGTTGGGCATACAAAAACTGTAAAGATGGGCAGAACATATTTGGATTTGATTTCTTCTGGTTCCTTCATCGAGAGGAGCCAGTTGAGGTGGCTCGGGCTTCTGGTCAGGATGCCTCCTGGACGCCTCCCTGGTGAGGTTTTCTGGGCACGTCCAACCAGGAGGTAGACCCAGGACACTTTGGAGGGACTATGTCTCTCATCTGGCCAGGGAACGCCTTGGGATTCCCCCGGAGGAGCTGGCCCAAGTGGCTGGGGGAGGGAAGTCTGGGCCTCTCGACTTAGGCTGCTGCCCCCGCAACCCGACTCTGGATAAGCGGAAGAAAATTAATGGAGGGATGGATCCTTCAGTATGTTAATTGATCCTCTAATTTTGAGAGGTTTCGCGCTATCCAAGTAGCGGTGGATCTCTATGATGAAGTCAGTTGTTGCACTGGTGGTTTGTGTGCCAACTTCATCATCAAGCTGCTGCCACAGGTTATCTGAAATAATAAAAAAAATACATTGCAATTTCCGTTTTTGTCATTACTCCATATGAATACACATTAGCGATAAAAATAAATGCACAAATTAGGTGATACCACTGAACAACACACCTGAAGTGAATGACTGAGCTGCTGAAGGTCCAGCCCGTGGCTTAGATGTTGTGTGAACAATTACTGCAGCACTCTCCATTTTACATTGATTGATTTCCTCCTTGCACTTGGAAGAACTACGAAATCCGGGTGTTTTAAATCCAGGGTCTAAAAGTGTTGATAGAGTCAACACACTTAATGGCTTCAGATTAGAAGTAGTGTGTGATGCAATGCCTCTTGGTCATGGAGATGTGTGGCTGCTTGTGTGTGTAATTGTAAAGAGTTGCACTCAAGTGCACAATATAGCATTTTCATCATCTGGATGACCTTTGATCCTGAAAATCTCCTCTCTTCAGAGAACTCCTCTGTGGCCTGATGGAAAAGGGGTAGCACAGGAAGTGCTTCCCTTAAGATGTTAAACTCATCAGCCATAAGTGCAGTTAAATCTGTTTGAAGAGAGGCAAGTGATACCCACACTGGTTCTTTCTCATCACTTAGCCGTGACGGCATCTGATATGTGCTGTTCCAGCATGTTGGTACCTCCTTGATAAGTGTCAGGGCGGGACGTCCTATCTGTTGATGCACTTGAGCAAGCTTTTCGTTGGCTGTGGTGCTGGATCTGAAGAAGGGTATGTTTTGTCTAGAAGTGTGTCTTATGGATGAAAGTTCAGAGATCTGATCACATGATTTATAATATATACAATTCGTATCCAATGCAAATAGATTGCCAAATTTGGAGAGTTCTTATATTGGCAATCATACTTGGTGCTGCGTTGGTCACAAGAACTTTTTTATTTTTGACCCAGTCATGCATCCTACCCCCTTTGAATTGGGCCAAATTGTCAGAAGTGTGTAAAGTGTTTTTCACTCCCAACATAGATGTACACAACTGCATAAAATCATTAATGTAGGTGAGAGTCCACAGGTCAGCTGTTATACTGAATGCCACAGCTTGCTGTACTTCCGTTTTCTTCAAGGCACTCGAGGAGTACAGACGCTTCTCTCTTTCGCTCCCTTATCTTTTTTTTTCCCAAGGCTCTTTGTCCTGTCTGCCCACAGAGCGTTTCTCTGCATTTCTTCTGAAAAACTACTTTTACTAACCATGGGTTCGATAAACTGGTCATTCAATGCGATCGATAAGATTTTTTCACCAATGAGAACGGAGCAGGGGGCTCCCACATGTCCACAGGGGACACACCCTGTGGGGTATATTTTGGATTCCCATAAGGAGTGGAAGATCATATGCCTCTCCCAGCTGTCCATTGAGGATATCGAAGTCGTGTGGATATTTGGTCTAATGATCACTGGATTTCTCCTGATTGGAGTGGGAGGATATCTGGTTTTCTGGAAATTTGGGAAGACGGGAGCGATTGGAGGGCAACCCACACCCACGGAAAGCACCGTCCGTGTGGAGACTTCTCAGACTGGGACGTTACTTGAGGTGAATCATAAGCTGGACAATGTCCTAGCTGCGATACCGGTATTAGTGCGCAAAATGGATGTCATCTCGGAGAGAGTCACCGGACAGTATGGACAGGTTTAAAACCCCAAAAATGGCTTCACTGAAGGACTGGAATGATCAGTTTAAAGACTGAAGGCAGAGAGGAAAATTATCTCAGCCTGACCCAAACAAATTCTTGTTATCTGAATCTGACGCCCTGGTAGCCTTGAGCGACGAACAAATAAAAAACCCTGCGAAAGAATGCAGACAGATGCTGTGAAAACCCGACCCCCCCCCCCCCCCCCCCCCGGCAAGGTCACCAACCTGTAGGAGTCAATGTACTCTTTGCCTCTCCCAAAGATCTCCCTCCCACCTGTGACTTTACAGTAGATGAGCGCCGCAGATGGCTGCTCTCGCTGGGGGAAACAGGATCCCAGCAGCACATTAAAAATGTAATTTCTGTTTGTCATTTCTAGTGGATTAAATGATAAATGACCTGGGGCCTCATTTATCAAGCTTGCTTACGCACAAAATGGGGTCGGAAAACTGCGTAAGCAATTTTCCACACAAACTTTGGGATTTATGAAAGAAAACTTAGCGGAAAAATGTGTGCAACTTTAAGTTGACTAAGGACCTGGCTTACGCACATTTTGGACATGGAGAGTACCTGCAGTCCTGCTGCTGAGGATAAAATGATGAAATCCTGCAGTATTATCACTTGTACCGCTTCGTTTTCACACAAAACAAGACCCCCCCACATGCACACGCGCGTACACACACACACACACACACACACACACACATGCACGCACGCACACGCGCACACACACAGCCTAAAGCGCAGAATACGGAATGCAGAATATCAGCAGGGGGACAGATTGAGACAGAATGCCAAGCGTCTGTGACAGTGTGTGTCCTGTCACTGTGACCTCATTAATCATGCCCCCTGGCTACTTGCTCAAGGAAGATCTCCATTTGGGTGACTGGTTACCGTGTGTGACTTTCACCTGGGAGTCTGGGGATTGAATGCCAATTGGACCATTTTTTTATATCCGCCACAGTTCTCTCTGAAGAATTCACAACATTGACGGCTACAGCAATGCTGTGCCACTCCGTGAATTTTCATTATTTGTATTGCAAAAGCACTTCCTTTCATTTCTCCACCTCACCCACAAGTACCTGAATTTCTGCTTCGGTGAAATTGTGCTTCCTTGATCTGCCTTGATCTACGGTCACCATTGGCGGAGCGCTGCAACAAGCCGGCTTATGTATATGCATGAGATCTACAAGGCACTTTGCATTGACTATTTATGGCAGTAAGTGGGCGTGGTGGGGGCGGGATGTGACTAAAAAGCAGCTGAGAAACTTTTTAGATAGTTTCTGATTTATGAAGCGGAGATTGCGTGCAGCTGTGCGTACTCCATGTCTGATAGATCACAAACCTACTTGGCGTGAGTAAATCTTTTTTTGCTGAGCTTAAGTACAGTTTTGGTAAGGATTCTACACAATGTTTGATAAATGAGACCTGCACTGGTAAAGCACCTTTCAGAGTCAGAGGGGTCTAAAGCACACACACGCACGCACGCACGCACGCACACACACACACGCACACGCACACACACTGTGGTGATGAGCTACAATGCAGCCAACCATTTTAGAAAAACTAAAAACTATTGTGGTGATAACATGTGCTGTTTGTTTATGTAAATCTTAAATCAGGTGTTAAGCACTGTACTTCAGTAATATTTTACACAAGTAACATCAGCTACCTCTTTAAACATCTTCTATACAAACCTTTCTGGTTAACAAAAGGGATGGATCACCTGAATCAGCCCCCCTGACCGGGCACTCTCCTAATACTGAGGGGTTTATGATAAAAGTCTTGACTGCCTGGTCCAGAGTGATCTTCTTAGATGCTTGATTTAAAAAATAATAAAATTATAAAACATATATTCATAAAGCAACCATGAGGAAGCTGTTACATGCCTTTTTTCACGTTGGGTTATTTGTCACCTCCTCGTTTTCGTGCTTGGCTCTGCAATGCTTTAGTATCAAGAAGGTGCTTTTATTTGGCTCCGATTAACAGGTGCAACATTTAATCTATATAAAATGAAATAAATAATGTATACTGAGATTCACATTGCTGTGTGTGTGTGTTTTTTTTTTCCAATTGTGACAGATCAAGCAGAAACTAGTAAACAGTTACCTTCTTTGCAGTTAAAGACTGAAATGATCCCACATCTTGTTATTTCTGGCTCCATTTTGTTGATGTAGAAAGAAGTGTCTTTTTTATCTTTGGAAAGATAATTTCATTCTTTTGATTGCGACTCATCCCATTGGCAGATGCAGATGCGGTCCAGTCAGCCATCACTCTTTTGCCAAACATTGTGTAGTGAACCTGGTTAGGCTCTGCCAATTAATGTAGTGTAATGGTTTATGCTCTTTTATGAAAGAGGAACCATTCTACATATTAATTTGAGATATTAATTTTAATAAATTAATAACCAAATTTTATAGTTTTAAGAAGACTCAAAGGTTGTTTTCATCGATAAACTGTCGATAACATCCGTGGGTCTGTGTTTCAGTTCAATGAAGAGACAAGGTTGAAAGTTAAAAGATTTAATTCTTCAAATTAAACTAATGATTTTGAAATGACAAGCATAGGAAACGACAATCAACATTGGCAACTTTGTTGAACAATCTTTAACAGTTGATATTTTAAACTTGCTCAAATAGACCTTGTGTTGAATGTGTGAAATTTAATATGAGGTGAGATGAATGTGTGTGTGCGTCTGATTTTGCTTCAGGAAGAAACGGGTGTCTGAGTGAAAAGTGATGGTTTGAATAAACTTAGATTTCGTTGAAAAAAAATGCATCAAACGCTATCTATTGTGTTCTGCCTCACCATACGAGGACCCTCATTCAGATCCGGAACGTCAAAGGATGATGTTTCATCCAGGGCACCTCGGCCGGCAGAGAAGACGAAGGTGTCCGCCGATCCAGTCCAGAGATGCCCCCTGGTACACGTGATGATGAAGCGTTTGCAGATGCGCTTTCTTAAGTTTAATTTACTCAGAAAATCAAAGACTCTGGACGAGTCTGCGTTAACGGTTGCAATTCAGCTATTCCTGTCTGGCTTGGCAGGAATAGCGTGAGGGGGGGGGGAGAAAGGAGCCGCAGCGTTGTTCACAAGTCCTCCCTCTTTCGTTGTCAAACACGAACTGAATCATGAACTGAAAACTTACCAAAAGCCTTTCTCTTCTCAAAGCAAAACTTGTGCGTCAGAGCAAATGTGTTTTGGAGTTTACTGTGAGAGAGTGTGTGTGTGAGTGTTTGAGTGAGTGTTTGAGTGTGTGAAGGTCGTTACCAAACATCTTCAAACATTATTTAATTAAGCATTAATTCATTAGTTATTATGATTACCCAAAGCATAATAATCATTCGTTTGATTAAAACACATTTATAATGAGCAAAGTGATCAAATGATTATTTAACATTTAAAATAAAGGAAAGGAAGTTTAAAACTTTGTTATGTTATGACTAGCTTTTCCATGAGAACAACATCTTCTGGCACTGCAGGTGTTCAGATGTTATGGTTTCTCCCAGACTCACTGGCGTTCAGGTCTTAATCTGTGGGTGAAAGTTCTCAGCGACCCAGCTTTGACCCAGCCGAGTCAAATGAAACCTTTGGCACAGAAAACCCATATTTCCTCACGTTACAATTGCTACTGACCCAGCCTCACCTCTTCTGTGTGTGGAATGCCGATTTACAACACCAAAGCCGCCAAGCCCCATTAGCGGCCTGACATCTTGCATTTTATTTAATCAAATAAAAATAATTATATTTTAAGTCATTAGAAAGCCACTCAGTGCTATATTATGCTAGTGGTATTGACAAATGCAATTTTACCTCAAAAGGATGGGTCTAGCCATTCTTGTGTTTGCCTCGCTAAAATGTTTGAAGACTTCCTTAGGCACATCAAATTACCCAATTCTTACTTTCCTCAGATTTCATCGTTGAAGTTGGGTTTTTGCATATTTAGTATTTCACTGTTAAATGACACCAGGCAAAAGCAAAACCAAAGGAAACCAAAGTGAAAATCGTATAGCCTTAGTCCAAGCATCTTAAAACCAGGCTGTGAGTGGATTTTTGTTGAGGCTGTTTGGTAAGTTCACATTTGCAAATCTATGAATTTCTATCAAATCAAAATTCATGATTTAATATAAAATATGTACATAAATTTAGCTTGTTTGTTGCTTTGTGGAAAAATAAACAAAATAAGATATTTCAAATGGTATCAGACAGGCAGTCTAAATTGTTCTGGCTGTGTACAGGCAGGCGTTTTACCCTGAAAGGTTAGATCATTACACAATATCCCCACTAATGCCTCCCAGGTAGATCCGGAGTGTAGTCTTTTCATTGCAACAATGGCGGAAATGTCAGTACATGGATATCCCTTAGCCTCTGTGGGAAGTACGGACTTTCCAGTGACACTTGTGTCTCTTGGACTGAATAATCTCCCGTAACCCCTCTTCTTCCAGACTATGAAAATCTCTCAGCAGGACACACACTGAGCCAGCACTTGTTTGTACAGGTCGCTGATCCTTGTCTTCTGCTGACTTATAGCTAGTATAGACCAAAGTGCATCATGGATATTGGGTGGATTCCTATACATCCAGGACTCTGGGGAAAAAGTAATATCGCCTACACACCTTAAAACCCCAGAGACTTTTGAAAATGAAGTGGCTTGCCTTCAGGTGTTGTAGGTTCACAGAGTGTTGTACTGAGTCTTGTGGGTCAATTTTTATCTTTTCGTGGAAAAATAAGCCTCTTTGATGAAAACAAATTGCACAAAAATGAAGACAGAAGCAGTCACTTTGGCTGGTAATAGATGTGTATTGTGCTCAAGTATTAATATTCCTTATTGTTCAAAGCTCCATATTTTATTGTGCTTCAGAATCCAAATGTCAATATTTACTTCTCAGTTAAAATAAATTTAAAAGAGAAGCATAAATACTAAAATGTCCATCCAAGCTGGGCCTTTCACAACATACCTGTTTCTATTTAGACAGTGACAGCTGGCTGCCATCCAGTCAGTGCTAGGCAACCGACAATTCCACAACAGTTTTGCTCTAGTACTCCTATAGACTTTCATCTTCTATTGCTCTATTTTAGGTGGTTACATAAAGTCACAGTAAACCACAATGAACAAATATGATTCACTGAATTCCTTTTGGAACGCTGCTTTTCTCTCCAACATTTGTAAAATCTCGGCTTCATAGCAGCTAGATAAAAGACTCATTAGAGCTTTTGTCAATGAATAAATATATATCCTTCCACTTCTTTGTCCTCACTTCTCCTTTTCTCCTTTTTTCTCCTGTTCCATTCTTTCCATCTTGCTCAGTGTGTTACAAGAGGCTTTATTGTTGGGCTGAAACTTTAAATGTTCCAGAGTCTTTCAGGGAGGTGGTAGAGATTCTGATGGCAGCACGTAATCTTCTTTCCTGCTGTGGTTGCATTCTTGTTCCCGTTTTGGTTACATAGTGATCTGCTCAGTGAAGATTCAGTTACTTGTCTGAAGAGAGACTATTGTGTGTGAAAGACTGTATTGTTTGCTGGCACTCAGCAGATGGATTGGAAGTGGGATCAGTGGTGGGTGACAGTGGGGAAAAAAAGCTGTACAAAGGTAAAAGAAGCTCAAACTTTATAGAATACAGTTTTAAATGATAAAGATGGAAAGAATATGCAGCATGTGAAAGTGCTGAGTAGTCCATCACGTTACTTACAGAGAACCAGCTTTTTTATTATGGTCATGAGCAAGATTGAGCAAATGTCTTTGAAAATTTTTTTTTTCCTTAGATGGTTGAATTTTCAATGATTTTGAGTGTAGCGCAGTTCCATCTTATTAGATGAATACTTCTTAAAGTTGCTTTCCAGAGTTTTCCTCTTTCAGAAATTATGTATGATTTGTCAGAAATCTGTAAAAATGATTAACTTATCATGTACTGTGATATAATATAAGCAATAAGTCTTTTTTTTTTTTGCTAAGCACACCCCCTGCCCGGCAGAGCTCTGTGGAAACTGAGCGCCGACTAGAACTAACCAATAGCGTTAGACTACCGCTTAGACGCCTCACATTTAAGGAATACCTGAGCTGATGCAGAGTTGATGAACTTTTCATGGACAAGAAAGTCTCAAAAATATAAATATATGAAAACACAACATGACACAAGAATAATACTCATAAAACAACGTGTTTTAGCTCTGTCGGCTACAGAAGCACATTTATGAACAGAAACGTGAAGTCGCCATCTTAAAAAAACAGAGGAACAGCGGTTTGTGTGATACGCTTGTCAGCCACTGGTTAAGAGAAATACTCCGGAAAGAAGCTTTAAGCCAGATTCAGACACAAACTGGTTCCCAAAGTGAAGTGATGAAACAGTGATGCCGACACATAAAAGACAACTGGGCAAATACAGTTTTAAGGATCGGTGTCAGTAAATCAGTGTGTTTCTACTTTTTTATTATTATTATATTTTTGCTGAATTCATTGAGATTTTAAACAATAACAGTTTGCTAGACAAACTGTTTTAAGTGATTCAAAAAAAGTTATCTGAATTTGTTTTGACTGCCATAGAGTAGTAGTCTGGGAAATTACACAAAAAAAAGTTGCTCAGTGTTTTTAATAAAAAGAACAAACCCCAAAAGATATAAAAATACAAACAAACTTGATAAGGTTAAAACGAAAAACTTGTACAAGAAAGAAAAGTCTTCATAGCCTGCAAATAAACATATAAACAAATGGGTTGAAACTTTTCAAAATATAATACTGAGTTCACTTTGAAGAGTTAAACAATTACGACTGTATTCCATCTGGTTGAAAGAAAATCATTAAGTCATTAGAGAACTGCTTATTACTGTATGTGAATTCACTATTAGTGATGGGAGGAAAGTTGTATATCGCTCCAGCAGCTGCTAGTAAAATGCTTTGAATTACTGAATATTCTTAACCCCATTACTGGAATATGTGACTCCTAAACCTTTTGAAATTGTAATGGCATGCTAAATATTTTATAATATTACGTGACATTATTACATTTTCACTATTCAGATTGTCACTTTATCACATATTAATAAGCTATTTTATATGGTGTCACTGAATATAGCCAAAGGGATGATGAGATTTATAATATGATTTTTTTTAAAGGAGAATCTTTGCAAACCCATTCAGATAATGGGAATTAAAAGTCAAATGCTTTTCTACTTGCTCTGTGTTACATGACATTCTCTGTGAAAAATCTGCCCTTCAACCAGCAGATTTATTTACATAGTCATTCATCACAAGGGAGACATCTGTCTGCCTGGCACTGTGTTCGTCTCCTGTTGACATTAGCAAGGTGATTCTGTCTGTCCCACACAATTTCTGTGTTAACATATTTCTGTGTATTTATTTTGGGGATGTAATATTTCTTTATCAGACTGACCAATATTTTGCAACAAATTTTATGCAACTAATTACTCAGATAAATTAACATAATGTTTACCACCTAAATGCAAACATCAGTTTTCTCCTGGGGTGAAATTACCATGTGATAATATCTGCTTTTCAAAGGTATAATTGCTGATCTCATGACATCATGATGATCCAAAGGCACACACAAACAAATTGTTAACCTTCATTGGACAGTTAATTTAACTTACTTGTATAAAACTTTTTTTCCTTGCAATAGTGGCAGCACCCTAAAAGTTTCACAGCTCCACCAGAACATACTGTAATCCATCAAAAAGGATGAAAAAACTAAATCACACCCATAAAAATGATCATTTCCAACTTACCTTGAGCTAGAATGTGAAATGAACCTTATGTTTTGACTCCAAACACATTGTTGTGCAATGCCATTTCAGTTGAGGAAGTACCAATAGTTCCACAAAAATGTTGCTGCCATATTATGTATACTAAATATACTAATCTTGTCAAAAGGATTGTTTTATATTTCACATAATGTCTTTTTCAACCCTTCCAGCACACGTTGGCCATGAAGCTTTTATTCTTTGCATATCTTAAGCATATTGATTCGGAAAATGGTAGAATGCCTTCTCCAGGTCAGGGATGAGGTCCTGCTCCAAGTCTCTCGGGGTCTTGTTCACGAGTGAGGGAAAACTGGAGCGTGAGATTGATAGGTGGATTGGTGCTGCATCTGCAGTTATGCGGGCGTTGTACCGGTCTGTCGTGGTGAAGAGAGAGCTGAGTCAGAAGGCGAAGCTCTTGATTTACCGGTCGATCTACGTTCCTACTCTCACTTATGGTCATGAGTTTTGGGTAGTGACCGAAAGAATGAGATCACAGATACAAGCGGCCAAAATGAGTTTTTTCCGAAGAGTGGCTGGGCTCTCCCTTAGAGATAGGGTGAGAAGCTCGGTCATTCGGGAGGGGCTCGAAGTAGACCCGCTGCTCCTCCACATCGAGAGGAGCCAGTTGAGGTGGCTCGGGCATCTGGTCAGGATGCCTCCTGGACGCCTCCCTGGTGAGGTTTTCCGGGCACGTTCAACCGGGAGGAGACCTTAAGGTAGACCCAAGACACTTTGGAGGGACTATGTCTCTCACCTGGCCAGGGAACGCCTTGGGATTCCCCCGGAGGAGCTGGCCCAAGTGGCTGGGGAGAGGGAAGTCTGGGCCTCTTGCCTTAGGCTACTGCCCCCGCGACCCGACTCTGGATAAGTGGATGAAAATGGATTGATGGATGGATGGATCTTTAGCATAAAATCAACTGTTTTCACCTTGTGTTGATATCTTCTGTAAATGGTGCATTATTAATAATTAATGGTCCACCTAACACAAGTTCAAAACACAAAAGGTTGTAGCAAAAATGGCCTGACATGCCTTTGTGAGTAGAATTGCAGATGACAGCACCATGACAACTAGATCTCTCCTGCTAGGCCCATAATGCGTTAAACTCGTGGCAGAGATTAAATACACATGTCTTAAGAAATAGTCATCATGCACAAAATGACTATCGTTTCCCTGCCACATTAGAAATGTCGTGGGCCGCTGTTTTGATAAGCTGGGAATTAAACATCCAAATTCAAACTCTGACCTTTACTTTCAAGTATACAAGAGCAACAGTTTTTGTCAACATGTGTAATTCCTTGCTTTGGATGCCAGCATGCTGGCTGTGAATTTGAAATCAATGAGCATGTATTAGTGTGAAATCCTCCAGCACTTGGGGCTTTGCTTATGATGGAAGAATGACTATGGGGGAAACAAGGACACCTTACAGGCTATCAAGCTTTCCAGTGCTGGTTTTGCTGGTTGAAACCTGGAGCTCATCCATACATGTTCAGAGACACAGGGATTAGGCAGGTCTGGCTCTGAAAATGTATTTTCCTGGCTGCCAGTGCCTATATGTTAGCTTTCTTTTAGCTTCACAGAATCATTGTCTATGCATTTCTCAAACATCAAACTGATTATTCTGTTTTGGAAGTGGGTATGAATAGATAGATGAATAGATGTGTAACAGTTATGATATACTGACAATAGTAAATGCATCATGGTATAAACGTTAGAAAATAATAATAATAAAGAAAAAAATCAGTTTAATCAAATTAAAATAAAAATATATATAAAGTTGTGTCTGGTTCTAGCATTTCATATTTCCTAGTTCCTACTGCATGAGTTCAGATGTATTAATCCATGCAATTAAATATTAATGTTCTGATTTTATTGAAACACTTGTTTTGTAATAGTTCCTTTACTATTGTGATCAAAAATATTTAATCTCTATTCTGTGGCTGCTCTGTAAATAGTTTTCAAATAAACCACACACATATCAACTTCTGATCAATCCATATCAATTTCAGACTTAAAATAATATATTGATGTAAACCACGCCCACTTCCGGGTTATGCCACGCCCATTCTGAGTACAGATACAGATAATTTAGTTGGTTGAACAGATACAGATAGTGGTGTGCTCGCTCATCCCTAGTAATAAATTCACAAAACTTAAATCATACCTGATCGTTGCCTAGCGATCTTGAGAATAGCCGGCGCATTCTGACAAGAACTCAGCTTCAGATTAAAATGTGGTGTTAACTTTGAGAAGATATAAATAGTAAATCCAGTGTCCCAGTTCACACAGACAAAACGGTGGTGCCCCAATTAATTAATATAAGATCATAAACAAGCTAAATGTACACCACATTTGAAATATAGATATACATCTATATGTATCGCTACACTAAACATTCCAATAGGGACACAACTCCTGAAACAAAACAGGAATTTTTATTAAATCTGATCTTTGAACATACTCCATGACTGCATCAGGAAGTTTGTTCTGTGTTTTTGTTTCAGGATAGTCACAGTTAAATACCAACCTAATGACCCTTGAACGGAAAAAAAAAGATCAAAACCAAAATAACTGAATCTATTGTTTAATCTTCCAGTCTGTGTTAAAGCACAACTACATAAATGTTCCACATGAGGTAAACCAAGCAGATTGCACAGTGGATAATCACAATTACTTTTCTGCCCCGCAGGAAGAAAAAATAAATGGTTTTAGCAGCTTACTGCAGAGATGTATGATTAAGTTTAAGAAGCTGTTACCAGAACTTTCTGTTCCCATAGTTATGTTAAAGAACCACCTCATGAACAGAGAGATTGAGAACTCTCAAGGAGATGAAAGCCCTCCATGACTGTTCTGTGGCCACTGCCTTGGGTCCTTAGGGTTACTCATTTACTCCACAGCCTCGGATTCCCTCTGTCCAGTGTGACACCCATCTTATCCCATTACTGTTTGTAACTCCCCACTGTTGGGGTGGGTGCATAAATAATGTATTCCTTGGGTGTATCCACCCCAGATCAATGGCAATACAAAGACCATCTACAAAGACAGTTGGCTCAAGGCCATATTTGATCACTTCCACTGTTCACGATCACTGCTCCCTTTTTTGTCAGCCCACCGAGACTCAATTATTTCCAAGTGTTTGTAAGCTATTGTTGAAAGAACATGAAGTGAATATTTAAAGTTGGTGAGGGGGAGAAAAATCTTTGATGAGACAAGCAGATGGAGGGTAATGTGAGCTGTTAAACAGAGGGAGAGAGAAGGAGAGAGAGAGAGAGAGAGAGAAAAAAAAAAGAGAAGATAAGAAAATGATGTGATGCTACATCCCCTTCCGAGGATTCTCTGGAGTTTTGTGTAAGACAGTGAAATGGGCTCAGCTTCGTTCATAAAATAATCCAGTGCAAAAGGAAAACAAATTACAGTTCACTTGATCACTTCAAAGTAGCTGACAGAGCACATCATAACACTCAGCCAGTCTGAAGGAAATGGACTGCAACTTGAGCACCAGCATTTATCTCTAGAGGCCAAACAGCATTTGGCCAGCTGCTGGTTTAGTGATGCATCTAAAGTTATCTAGAACATTTGTTGCTGCTTTTAGGCACAGCTTTAGACATTTTCTCCATATCTACTGTGTCTAAGATAGTGTTTAGGCTTGGGCCTTGAGGGCTACTTTCCTGTAAGGTTTAGATTTTCCTCTGCTTCTGCACACTTGATTTGATGGCCGATTTACCTCCTCTGTGTGTCTCCAACTTCTGGAGAAGTCTGTTAATCAGCCATTGATTCAAGTCAGGTGCGACAAAGCAGAGAGACATCTAAAAAGGAGGACAGTGGCCCTGGAGACCAGGATTGGAGACTACTAGGGTCAGTAATCAATAATGCAGCATGGTTGGCCTTTCTGTAAACTTTTGTTTGTTTTCTCCAAAACCAAAGAAGTGCTGAGAAACCGAGTTTTCTACCTAAAGAAAGTAAAAAAACAGGATCCAAAAAATGAAATAAAAAATCCATAGAGGAAGAATTGTTGGTGTCCCCACTGCTGCTGAGACTGTGCCACAGATAACGAGTGTTTGTACGAAGGGCAAAGCACACACTAAAATTAGATCAAAGGTCTGTACTCCATAGGCATCAAACGGTGGATAGAAGTCATGCTTGAGTGTGGGTATTGCCTTGCTTCCAGTTACTCAGATGTCATACCACTGGTAATGAATGGATCTGCTTAAGGAGACGTCTTTGATCTGAAGTTCCCAAGCAAGAATAATTTTGGTTTTATCAATCTAATTTGTATTCCAGACAATGTTGGAGGGATTAATACTGTGTAACGTATTAGCAACAGCAGCAAGTTGTACAGTCATTGCCCACCAGCATTTGACAAAGGAACCATGTTTAACAAGCATTTGGTTTAATTAAGTGATGGTTTGCTTTTAGGTTTGTTTATTTTTTCAGCTAATCTACTGTTTCATAAAATTAGGAGTAAGCTTACATAGTAGCAGACATATTTTGTGAAGGATTGTCTAATAACATCTATGTCAGGAATAAAAAAAATCAATCATTTGGATAAACTACCACTCTGCATTTGTACAGTTATTCAGGCTCAATATTTAATTTCAAGAGTCCAAAATGGCCGTTCAGCAAATGTGGTTTATTTTATTTTTTTTATCATCTACAGCAGGGGTCCTCAACTAAATTTGTTCAAGGGCTGGAGTTTTTTTCCAGCAGACACCATGAGGGCCAGATTCTCTTATAAAGTAAAGTTCAAGTATTATTATTATTGTTTTCCATCTAAACTGTTTTAATTGTAGTTTTATTTGTCTTTGGAGAACGTAAACAATTTGGGACATGAATTTTGCTGCTACACTTCAAAGTCCTCCAACTGGGGGAGGGGATCATTAGGGCCCAAAGGTCTGGTGGGCTGGCTAGTTTGGGTTTACTGACCCAGTAAGACTGTCCAATGAGCTCAGACACATTTAATCATTGAAAGTCTCATTCACTCAATTTTTGTAACAAACTTACAGTTGTTTCTAATTTGAATAAATTGATGCCTTGTGAGTCATTTTCTGTGGCAAAAAATACTCTTTCGCTCCTGTTTCTGGGCATAGAAAATGACAGGACTATGACTCATTAATATTTATGATATGCAAACATCTAGCCCCTGATTGGCTAACAGGAGTGTGACTCTTCTGCTGCTTTGGTGAAAAAAACTTGTAAAACTTATTTTCTTTGGGTAAAAAAAAAACGCAGCACTGATGTTTTATCTCCACAAATAACACAAGTCCAAGTTTGTTCCACCATGTTGTGAAGCTACTGATGCTAATGGTTAGCTACTATCTGAGACACGCTGAGGTGGGTGGGGCCAGGAATACTAAGAATACTAATCTGTTACAAAGAAGAGACTGACTTCCCATCTATTATTGCAAGCATTTGGGCAGAGTTGGGTTCAGCATGCTTCTGCAACTTCAAGTGACCGATCATAATTTAAAAAATAATAATCATTACACCATTTCTCAGCAAGTACAACCTTTACTTTGACATTTTTACTCACTTTACTGACTTTACATTTTTACTTACTTTACTCAGACATTCCCCGTCACGTGCTCTGCGCTCCTCTGACCAAGGCCTGCTCGCTGTCCCTCGTTCTAGGTGTCGTACTTTTGGGGACCGGGCTTTCTCAGTCCTAGCCCCGTCACTCTGGAACCAGTTGCCACCCTAAGTCATGCTATCCCCATCTCTGTCAGCCTGTAAGAGTTGCCTAAAAACGCACCTCCTCTGCTTGGCATTCCCTGAATGTGTATGAGTTAGGCCTTCATTTATGTTGATTTTAATTCCCTGCTTTCATCGGTCTCTTAATGTCTTGTTTTACCCATTTGTTTTCTACTTTAATGTTTTTACCTCTTTCTCTCATGCACCGTGTTCAGCTCCTTGGGCTTCCCGACAGGGTCACAGAAGGCGCCTCATGAATAAAGCTTTGATTCATTGATTGATTGATTTACAAATGTGCCTCCTTCTGTCAATTCACAAGCATGTGGTTGCCTCCCATCAGCGCACGTTTAATTAGAAAGTCTGACGCTGGCAGCAGCATTCGTTCTTGTCACCGCTGTCTCATGAGGTGGAGTTGACGTTGTGGTAATAAAGGGAGTCTCTCAAAGCTGTGAATTAGGAGTGTTGTTTGATCCATGCAGAAAAAAACCCCATAACAAAATAAAAAACTGCTGTCCAACTGAGTAGCATGCTTTATTCCTAAATGTTATATTGGTAATAGATTAGCTTTAAAATATGTTGAAACTAGAGCACCAGCACACCTTTTTAGTGTTTGATTAAGTGGATGAAACAGCAATGCCTAAGAGCAGGAGGGTTGTGTTTTTTTTATGCTGCCATCATAACGCACTAACCTTTTTATTAAAACCATATAAATACATCCATAGGATTCACAGGAAAGTATGTTCATAGTTCCACATGTGCCAACTAGATTTCTTTGATGCTGAGACAGGATAACGCATGTGCTCCACTCTGATAAAGAAGGGTTACCTATATTAGGTAAGTAGGCCACTGTGAATAGGGGCCAGATGCAGACACCCATACTTATTTGTGAGGTTTTGCTATGAATCTTGATATTCTTTTTCAGAACTGCATGTTGTGGTGCACTGATGAATAGTAAAGATTTAATGCTCACTAACTATTTTACTGTATCAATTTGAGCTCATTCATTTATTCCATTAATCTCCATCCTCAGGCGCATATTTCCTATTTGATTTTATGTGTTTTCACACAAAAAGTGTCTTCTGTCCACTGCAGCACTAAGAAATAACACCTGCATTCACATCCAGAGTTACCTTTCCGTAATCACGTAGCAATTATGGTGTCTGGGTTTATAGAAAGATGGTATATGTTAAATGCGTTTTTTTGTTTTTGTCTTTGACCTGTGACCAGATACGTTCTTGATTATTTTGATGCAGTATTACAAGATAAACCAAGTGTATGACTGAAACAATATGTTGCAATCATCCTCACATAATAAAATATGATAGGAACCTTAGTCCAGGAAGCTGCAGAGCAGACAATGTGTGCTCTAAAGGGTTCGCTGTGAGAGGATCCCCTTGGGCTTCAAGAGCTTTTTCCAGAGATCCTCTGTGGGTTGTATTAGACTTTCTGTCTGACCCTCTAAAGAACTTTGATCTCCCTGCCGCCCTGGGAGGTGGTGACATTTTGCTTCTCTTGATCTTTTGAAGCTTTCTTTTTTATTTATTTATTTATTTTTTACATTTTGTTTGTGAAATTAGTTTTCAGAGCAAAATGAATGAAAGAAATAAAATGACCGAAACGTTAGAGGCTGCTCATCTTCAGTACAAAAAGCTTTTTTATGTCCGACATTTTTCTGACATACCTCTGTCCCCATACGTGCATGGGCTTTATTCAAGAGTGATGCGATTAAACCAGTAGTAGAGAGAAGTAGTGACTTTTCTACAGTGGTGTGAAAAAATATTTGCCCCTTCCTGATTTTTTATTCTTTTGCATGTTTGTCACACAAAATGTTTCTGATCACCAAACACATTTAACCATTAGTCAAAGATAACACAAGTAAACACAAAATGCAGTTTTGAAATGATGGTTTTAATTATTTAGGGAGAGAACAAAATCCAAACCTACATTGCCCTGTGTGAAAAAGTAATCGCCCCCTGAACCTAATAACTGGTTGGGCCTCCCTTAGCAGCAATAAGTGCAATCAAGCATTTGCGATAACTTGCTACGAGTCTTTTACAGCGCTCTGGAGGAATTTTGGCCCACTTATCTTTGCAGAATTGTTGTAATTTAGCTTTATTTGAGGGTTTGCTGGTGTGTTTTGGGTCATTGTCCTGCTGCAGCACCCAAGATCGCTTCAGCTTTAGTTGACGAACAGATGGCCGGACATTCTCCTTCAGGATGTTTTGGTAGACAGTAGAATTCATGGTTCCATTTATCACAGCAAGCCTTCCAGTTCCTGAAGCAGCAAAACAACCCCAGACCATCACACTACCACCACCATATTTTGCTGTTGGTATGCTGTTCTTTGTCTGAAATGCTGTGTTACTTCTACGCCAGGTGTAACGGGACATTTGCCTTCCAAAAAGTTCAACTTTTTGTCTCATCAGTCCACAAGGTATTTTCCCAAAAGTCTTGGCAATCACTGAGATGTTTCTTAGCAAAACTGAGACGAGCCCTAATGTTCTTTTTGCTTAACAGTGGTTTGCATCTTGGAAATCTGCCATGCAGGCCATTTTTGCCCAGTCTCTTTCTTACGGTGGAGTCGTGAACACTGACCTTAACTGAGGCAAGTGAGGCCTGCAGTTCTTTAGAAGTTGTCCTGGAGTCTTTTGTGACCTCTCAGATGAGTTGTCTCTGCGCTCTTGGGGTAATTTTGGTCGGCCGCCCACTCCTGGGAAGGTTCACCAATGATCCATGTTGTTGCCATTTGTGGATAATGGCTCTCACTGTGGTTCGCTGGAGTCCCAAAGCTTTAGAAATGGCTTTATAACCTTTACCAGACTGATAGATCTCAATTACTTTTGTTCTCATTTGTTCTTGAATTTCTTTGGATCTTGGCATGATTTCAAATTTTTGAGGTGCTTTTGGTCTACTTCTCTGTGTCAGGCAGCTCATATTTAAGTGATTTCTTGAAACAGGTGTGGCAGTAATCAGGCTTGGGGGTGGCTACAGAAATTGAACTCAGGTATGAAACACCACAGTTGGGTTATTTTTTAACAAGGGGGCGATTACTTTTTCACACAGGGCAATGTAGGTTTGGATTTTGTTCTCTCCCTAAATAATAAAAACCATAATTTCAAAACTGCATTTTGTGTTCACTTGTGTTATCTTTGACTAATGGTTAAATGTGTTTGATGATCAGAAACATTATGTGTGACAAACATGCAAAAGAATAAGAAATCAGGAAAGGGGCAAATAGTGTTTCACACCACTGTATAATGTAGTGCATCCGGTCTAGTTAGGAGTATAGCCTATTGTTTTGACAAGAATGTAGCAAATATTAAACCAACAGATGGATTTATACTATATAAATATGGCAGTCCTACTGGAGTGTAAGAGTTAGCTATATATATATTTTTTTTTTGTAGTTTTTTGCAAAAATAATAAAAAAAAGGTAAAATTTACAAATAAATGGCACAATGTTTTAAATGATTATGATAACTTCTCTAAAAGGACCCCAATAATGCAAATATTTCCCTTTCTGTCAATGCATCCACCAACACATTCTCACTCCCAGCGCGTCAAAAACAAACGCTTGGTCAGCCACCCTCCGCCTTAGACCCCTGATGCCAAAAGTCCCCTTTTTCGTTACCTATGTGCGAAAAGGGGTTTTCCCTTATTTGACTGCAGCGTAAAACTGGCGTAATGGGATGTCCGCTACCATTGCATCCCAATGCAGCATTACACTGAAGCGATAGGATGTCCGCAGCCAGGGCACCAAACAAGCTCATTGTACCTCACCTTAACCTTATCCTCTTATTTAACCTTCCCCTCACCCCTATCCTAACCTTAACCATCTTGCTAGTGAACACGTTAATGATGTGTCGATCACTCTAACAGCCGGCTCTATGAAGTGAATGGCGGGAGCCGCCTCGTCATTGGTCGAGTATGGACCGAGCCAATGCACGGGGGAGGTTTCAACTACCATGGTGGAGGTTAAAAGTAGAGGGTATGTGTAACCTCCCCCTCGCCAGATGGTATGTTCTAACGTTCCCCTTGGGCGGCAAATACGACAATTCACAGTCAGACTCTGACAGTCAGAGTCAGAATGCATGGGAAACCAACGCTTGATCACAGTGAGAGTAACGTTTTAGGTAGCAAGAGGGTTAAGGTTAGGATGAGGGAGAGGGGAAGGTTATAAATAGTGAAACGTTAAGGTTTAGGTGCAGTTAAATGAGCTGGTTCGGTGCCGCATCAGCGGATATCTAATCACGTCAGTTTTATGCTGCATCGGGATCTGCAGTTACAAAAGGGAAAACCCCCTTTTTGCACATAAGTAATGAAAAAGGGCACTTTTGGCGTCTGGAGTCTGACGTGGAGTGTGGCTGACCAAGCGTTTTTTTCCGACGTTTAGGGTGTGAGAATGTGTTGCATCCACACATTAGGAAGCCACTGAGTGCTTGCTGAGTGTATGCTGATGGCAGAGATATCATTCAGTAAGTACTTTGTGAAACGGTCCCCCTACATGTTACATGAATGTGTACAAAGTGCAACATAGGTGTGGCTGTAGTGAAGATATTTTGGTTCTAATGAAACAGGAAATCCACACCCTGACAAGTGAACAAATTACATTAAAGACTGCCTCAATGTTAGAAATTCTGCACATAAATTAGTGTTAAAAGAGAATAATCCTTAAAGTGATGACCATAAGAAGTTAATTTGTTGTGACTAAGGAATCTGAGCAGCATGGGGAAATAGTCTAAATCATTGTTCAGCAGTTTAAATGGAAATGTTCACAGTAACGAAAAGCTTTAATGAGCAATTTGAACTAACTAAGTCAGTGAAACAAAAACGTTTTTAGCCATCTTTTCTTCTGTTTTTTGCAATCACCATGAACTCTGTTTCTAACACTTAGTGAAAAACAAATAATAATGGAAAGGCATTATGTGAAAAAACGTTAGAGTACATTGTGCAATCAGCAAGAAAAATATGCTTCATGATCATGCTTTCAGGATCACTGTCAAATAATTTAGTGTTGGCAGCAGATTCTCAAAGTGCTCTAAAATGTAATGAATGAGACTGAAACTGCTAATTATCTGACTGTTAAAATGAAAGTTGTGGATTAAAGCAACTGGGTATTGATCAGATTTGTATTATGAATGATGAGAATTAGGGCTTTTCAGTGCTAGTGGATTACATATGTATCATGGCAGGCTTTCATGCACAAACTGAAAATTCTGAAAGGCTCATGAGATCTGATGGATTTTTTATTTTTAGGGTTAGGGTTAGGGTAGACTATCTCCCAAATTAGCTTGAATCCATCAACCTTCCTTCTCTTATTCAAGGTTTGATCAGAGGTGCACAAATTCATGGAACATGACCTGCACTTGTGGAGCACTTTTCTTAGTCAGAGGGCTTTCCACCACCAGCAGGCAAAGAGTGTCGTGCCCAAGGACACGACTGACACTGATGAAGCCTGGGCTTGAAACCTACCAGTTACAGAGCAAACTCCAAACCTCTGAGCCAGCGTTGGCCCATTCCTGCATCCCAAGGGATCCTGAAGTGTTCCTAGGCGCCAGAGAGCTTACATGATCTGTTCCTGGGTCTCTACCCAGTGGAATGTGCCAGGAAATCTTCACTTTTAATCGGATGGCCAAACCACCTCAGCTGCCACATTTCAGTAAGAAGGAGCAACCTCTCTTCTTCAAGATTCCCCAAAATGATGAAGATCCTTACTTTATCTCTAAGGCTGAAATCAGACTCCCTAATATGGAAGCTAATTTCAGTATTTTACCTGGGATTCTGTTATTTCAGTCATAAACCATTAGGGACAGTCATGTAGACAGACTAAGGGCCTCAGATATAAAACTTTGCATAAAATCCTTACTGAAACACATGGCTCCACACAGTTTCAGATTTATAAATCTCAGTGTCTTAGAAATACACTCAGGTGTTTCTGGATAATGATAAATGACCCGCACTTGTATAGCGCCTCTCAGAGTAAGGACTCCAA